>NC_141826.1:17147500-17320000 GCF_982586985.1 Callionymus lyra
TGAATCATGAACAATATTTCCTGACCTCACCGTTGATCCGCACAAACAAACTAGAAATCTATGCTCATGGTCTTCGATTTATTCTGCTCGTTGTGTCATGAACGTGTTTCATTATCGATTCAGGAAAGGATGTTCAGTCTGCCTGTGCAGTCGTCACGAGTGCAGTTTAGTTTTACTTTTATTTTTCACTGTATTTTACATTATGAGTGAGATCAGTGTCGAATAAATATCTTCTTAATTTTGAAATTAAATGATCCTTTAAACATTTAAAGCGGATTCACTCAGTAATATCCATAAATGAAAATGGTATTAATAAGCATTGTAATCATGCGAGATGCCAGCAATGACTGAGGACGAGAGGATACACTATACACAATATATCATATCGTTGGCTTATGTTACTTGGATATGCTGTTATCTTCATAAGTCAGGGTGTTTTACCCTTGGATACCTTTTTTGGACTGATAAACGATTTTGACACTTTTCATATATTGTTAATACCTCTGCCAAGGAGGTTACGACTACAAAAAGAATAAAAAACAAACCGATTTCAATTACGTTTTCAGGAACAAAAGACACATGAACATAAAAGTTGGTCAAAAAGCCAAAATTAATTATATTAATAGTACTTTCTAAGACTGAAACACTGACTTTTCTAAAAGCTTCAACTGTTGCAGTGCATTGTGGGACTATTTGGTGGGAGCCTCTGTTAGCAAAAACAAACTTAAACTAATTAAAGTAGTGGTTTGTGGATCGTTGTCACGGGTCGTTGGGTACCTTTCAATATTTGTTTTAAAAAAGAAAGATTTTAATGATGTAAAAAATAAACAATCAACGCGTCTATTTTAATTAACAATTACCGACGTCGTGTTCGCGTCCATCACTCCCACAGCCCCGAGGCCGTTCCCAACTTCCCATTCTCACCCCTCTCGGGAATGGGATTCAATCTTCTCCCCCTTCTCCGCTTTATTAATATCCCACCAGGGAGGCTGACGAGGAGTTTGGGAGCGGAAACATGTCGGATCCGTCCAGGAATGAGGAACGCGAACAAACCTTGATTGAGTCGAGAATTAAGAAAAAGATTAAAAACGAGGATTTTTTTGGGGGTTTTCTAAAGGAAAATGTTTACAGTTCCTGTTCCCGCCATGAGTCACTGCACCGTTACTCACAGAATCATCACCAGCTTCCTCGGGGGGATGTGTGTGGGGGGGGTTCACCGGATTCAATGATCTACGGCTGGACGTGCATCGTATTGAGAAGTGAGGAAGACGAGCAGAGCCGCCGCAGGAAAAAGGAAGACGCTCATCCAACGTTCATTCTCACAAGTTCGCTCTCCTTTGGCGAGATCAGAGGGGAAAAATGTGCAAACATAAACATCTCTTAAAGCAAAGATGATTGGAGATGTACGGCAGAGTGAAGCAGTTCTGACCTCCAGGCTGATCCAGATCCAAGACTCTCTTCCCCGCTGGGAAAAAAAAAAAAAAAAGAGTCCTCTTTGGGTTTCTCATGCGGGTCCAGGACGTCCTTACGATGCAGAAGAATTAAAAAATGAACATTAAGATCTGTTGTTGCAAATCACTGCAACATTATGCAGGAATAAAACTTTGTCTTTCATGGTAAAGTGAGTTCTCACTAATGCAGCTGTAAGAGAAGAATATAAAAGCAGCTCGACTTAAAGTAAACAGACTCTCCATGACTCATAATACGAGTCGATAAAAAGCATAAAACAAGTCTTTTACCCTTGAGACGAGAGTCCCCGAGACACTGGAGCAGCTGGAGACAGAAGTTTTTTCTAGAAAAATACTGACAATGTTCTGGATGTATAACTATCAGATAGACAGAACTTTATTGATAACTTACAGATAAAATAAGAAATTAGCTATTTTTTATTTAATTTTACAAGTTAGCCAACAGATGCTAACCAATGGGGCTAGTTAGCAGCTAGTTAATAAATAGCTTGAATAAGCCACTATATATTAATAATGACACATAAATTCAGGAGTAATTTAACAAAATGAACTTTTAGATGACTGTCTTTTACATACTTGGATGTAGGGGTGTTAGGAAATATCGTATTGAGATACCGTTCAATAAAGTGTTAATACAAATAATTATATCTCTTTTTATATACAATGAACATATGTTCATTTTTTTTGGATACAATTAAACAAGTCATTAGGTTTGCCACAGCTTAATCCTGTTATCTCAGGGTCAAGGTGACCCAAAGCCCGAAAACAAATGTGTTTGTTTTCAGCTGAGGAACAAAACAATCCCACGAGATCTCCTGATAACTGAGGACGAGAGGATACAGTCATCGGCAGCTTTTAAAGCTGATGTTTGGACAAATAAAAGCAATTACGACTTCGTCAAGAGTCATTTGGTCTGTTAATTCTGCATCACCAGAGTCAAGTACTCAACAATACTACAAATATATCCTTGTTACTACATTATTGAAATATATCGTAACAGTACGCCCGTATTATAGTACGTATCACCCGATTCTTGTCAATTAGCAACTTCACTTGGACATCATGTTATCCTGATAAGTAAGGGTACTTTTCCAAATCTCTATTTCAGACTTATATTATTCTTTTGTGCCTACTTTTGGTCTATAAACATATACATTTTTTTTTAATGTTTTTGTTAATTTTTCAGGTTCAGTCCAGCCAATAGAAGTCAATCTTTTTGTGACACCCTGTATTTGCTTTATATTTTATTAAATGTATGTATCAATGAATAAATAGATTAATATACACTATATATATATATATATATATATATATACTGTGTATATATATATATATATTCATGGGATGAACATTTTGATCATGAAATAAAATGTGTTTAATGACAATTCTAAAGCAAAAGCTCAATAATTGTAGCTACTTTCAAGCAGATCTATATTCAGCCCTACTTTTAGATTTTGTCTGTTTCATCAAACAAGAAAGACCTTTAAAAAGCAATACTAGTATTAACAATCACACTCATGCCCAGCTGGACTTTAATATTTATATGAAAATACGTGTTAACTCTGAAACCCAAAGCAAAGTTGACATTTCAGAGGGATATAAGTTTGTCCTCAAATGCCGCAGCTTTTTAATGTTTAATGTTTAATGTCAGTTTTTGCATCTCAGCTGGTACTTTTCCAGAGTCGCAGAAAGAACCCGCGCTCAGACTGATTTACCTTCTTTGGGAATTTGAAGAATTTTCACACCGAGACATTCTTTTCCTCCTCGTGCTGATGCGTCTGCTGAGAACATCCATCTTACAGCAGATATGGCGTCTCATCAGACTCAGATGTGAAAGGTGGACAAAGAGCGGAAGGAAGCAGAGACGTCTTATCAAACAGATCCAGGGTCTGGAGAGGAAGAACAGAATAACTACCTGAAGTACTGGAGGGACGTTTGTGCTGATCTGATGAGCAAATACAGGAGAAAATGTGTAATATATAAAATATTTCATATATATATATATATAAGGTAAAACTTTTTTGATATATATATATATATACTATGAATGTTTAATATCAGCATTTAATATTGAATTCAAAAGGCTACAAACAAAGAACATTGAAATTTAATTACTGCAATTAGAGAATCAAACTCTACGTGTGAAAAATACCAAACATTCATTTTTTAAATAATTCCAAATATTTCAGTTAAATTATCAAAAAGCTAATATTATTAAAATATTTTAATTGAACTTTTTAATATGATTTCACGTCGATACGATACGCATCACGATGCAGGGGAAACAATACGATATATAGTGATACTGTAGTAACAAGGATATATTTGCAGTATTGTCGAGTACTTGACTCTGGTGTTGCATACTTTTCAGAGCACGTGATTCTTGGTTATTTCGTAGCTTTCATTTGTTTTGAAACCAAAATATGTCAAAACATCAGCTTTAAAAGCTGCTGGAGTCACTGTATCCTCTCGTCCTCAGTCATTGCAGAGATCACTCAGGATTTCATCGTTCCTTCAGCTACAGGCATAATAACTGCTGCAGTGGTCAGACGTTTAATTGCAACACAAAAACGTAAAAACGCTGTGTCCATATCTTCATGTATATATACAGAGTATATATAGTTAACACGCTATATAGATATTCACAGCGTTTGTTCGCTGTTAACTGTCAGACCACTAGATGGCAGCAGTCATTATATTATTATAATTATTTTACATAATTAAAATTTGTTTATTTTAAACACATTATTGATCTGAAAACTATTTTAGTTTTTATTCACTCCGCTATAGCGATATTTTCTAACACTCCTAATGTCAAGTGTTCTCCACATGGATTTACATCATAAATGTTCATGTAAAGAAGTATTTTTTAAATATATCCTGGTCATAACAACATTTGGAAACATTCTGTACATTTCCAGAAAGCTCCTGCCATTGAAACCTTTGATTCGTTATTATTAAAAAACAGATTTGAATTTGTAGTTGTCGCATGAAATAACTTTTTAAGAAGAACTAAGAATTTTAAGAAACACCTTCTTTACTCAGATGTTAAAAAAAACGGTCGACACAATCGACCGATGTATTCTTTTAACGAACGCAGACTTGTTGTCGAACAAAAGTTCCCAAGCTCACTGAACACAAAAAGTGTGTGTCTTTCTGCTCTGACCTGACTGACTTATGGCTCTCTTGTCATTTGTTATCATGCTCCGCCTATAAATCCGGTTCCCTCTGGGATTAATAAAGTTTTCTAATTTCAGTGCAGACCAGCGAAGGCTGGCAACACGTAATGTAATCGGACACGAGCAGAAAGATTACACAACACAAGACGCTGCACTTATCTCCGGTGTGTTGCTAATGTTGTGTGTCCTCGCAGCTGACATAGAGCGATTAGACAGTTTAAATTTTAAATCTTACTTATTTTAAATTAGCATTTAAGGAATTACTGTACAATTTTGAGATTTTTTTCTTTTAAAATATATTGTAGTTTACCTTCAGGCAGTTGTTTACCGTAGGAACCATTTGAGTGCAACACCTGCTCTTAACTGCTTCTCAGACATAATTTATAATAGAATTCTGTTATTTAGTTGAGAACCAAATATGGTGAGTTATAGTTAGTGTTACACAAATGTTATAAGTTATTATTCAAGTTAAATATTGGTTTAACTTTAGTTTAATATTAATTTTGCCACTACTGCTAATTAGCTAGCGAATATTAGCATGCTAATATCGGTTAGCAGGTAAGTGCTAACGAGATGCTAACAGAAGTCTGACTGAAAATCTATAGTTTCATAATCTATTAGTAATATTTTTCTTCCTAATATATAATTATTTATTTCATTTTGTTCTCTGAACAACAATGTAGATGGTCTTGGATTCTTAAATTACTTTATAAGACTTAAATTACCTTAACAAGACTTCTAGAGAGGGCAGGCCAGAGTAGTTCATACACATACTGTAAATGTTTATCTCATAACATTTTGTTTTTTGTTTTAGGTTTATCTGGAATGTTCTGCTTGTTATAAAGACTTTTCTGCAGGTGAGGAGAATAAATCTGGACTCAAGTGCATCTGATGATGGGGTTCGGTGAGTTTTAAAAAATACCATAAAAGTGTTAACAGACCACCAAGAGCGCAAAAGAAATGTTTGTGAAACACCTTATTTATTATAAAGATTATATATTATAATTTCGTAGCACTTTGACATTTGTGTGCAGATGTAATGCAATATAAATAAAATATATTATGATTATTATTATGTCATCTATCGTATGTTCAAAATATCAATAGTATGTATTATGAAAAAAAACAAAAACACAATAAACGACAATACATTTTTTTGTTGTTGCAATTTTTATGATGATGTTATAAATTAGTTAACCACCAGAAAAGCAAGGAACTTTCATACTTTTAACTTTAAAAACAAAATGTTGTAGGGTTGTTTTTTAAACTGTTAAATTGAAAGTGTTCTTCGTGTGTAGCATTTACTTTATTTTATTGTTGAACAACTGTCCTTTTTTGGCTTTTAAATTTGGGTTTGCACATCTTTGATCAATTATTTTGAAAATTCTAAAACAAAATAACATTCTTTGGTCAACTCATTGTGTAACTATATAACACTAATTCATCACATTTACACTATAGCATCTGGTAGGATGAAGCATCTGGTTGCTGTGGTGATGCTATGAATGGTGTCCCCAAATTGAATATTGTTTAGGGCCCCATGATGGCTTATAATGAGTATTATATTGTTACAAAATGATGTTTGAGCCGGACGAACACATTTGTTGTGCAATGATGCACTTGTTAACAGCAGATGGCCTGTTCTTGATGTGTCACACCAGCACACTGTCAGTTTTATCGAGCGACATGTCGGTACAACATGAGATTGAACAGAATATTCAGCGTTAGACAAAAGACTTTTAATAACGACTTTATCGTCACACTTTTGCTACACAATAATAATTATAGTTTATTTGCAACTTCTGCTATAATACAGAAAATATTGAAAGAATTATTTAAATTGTCAATGACGCTTTTATTTAATGTAAAAGATTATATTCACACTTGTATGACCCATTAAATATTGTGTACATGCATAGACAACCTTACAATATCCGAGAGTTCTTTTCTCAATGGAATCATGTGACATTCAGGCTCAAGAACGTTCACCGTGTCCTCCAAACAAAGAAGAAAAAAAGGGCCTTTTATTAATTCACATCAGACATGAAATTATCATCTTTGGTTTATGAATAAAACCAGCTTTAATCTATTTTTTATGCCCTGAATAACATAAAAACAACTTAATGAAGTCTGTCTTGTTCTTTAATCATTATTATCTAAATGCCTGTTATGGATAAAATTCAAACCAAAACTGAATAAAACAGATTTTACTTAATTACTCAAATATACATTTATATACAATATTCAAACATAGAAAAGGTGCCGTTTGTTCGTTTTTTTTAAATGACGCATTCTCACGTTAATCACTGCAAGATAATGCATACACACAGTTAGAATACAATCATGCTACAACAAAGAGTTGTACATGCTATTTTTTTTATGTTGTGCTGTGTCTCAAATCGCATACTTCTCTTAGTATACTAGAAGTTAGTATGCATCAGGATAGTGTACGTACTAACTAGTACGCAAATTCTCCACAGATAATATGTCTCAAATCAAACACTGCTGCTACGCACTAACCGGAATTGAGGTGACAGCTTCTTCTTCTACTTCTATTTAACGGATGTTTCAACCAGCTGTTTGAACGCTATCGACACTTGCTGGCAGCACGTTTTGCAAGTTTGGAAAAATAAAGAAAGAAAAAATATGAGAATCGAAATATTCCCGAGATATTTAAGCTGGTATCAGCACCGAAGACGTGTCATCCTTCTACTGCTGCTGAAAATGCACCTGTAAGTATATTAATATATATATATGCATATATATATGAAGTAACTTTAGTTTAAAACGTCATTAAGATGGCAGCTGTTTAGGGTGGTTAGTGTCTATCGAACCATACTCAGTTTTGTGGGCGTGTTAGTACGCCAATTTAGTGTGCATGGCTCACTAAATTTCGCATACTAAGAATTGAGACGCACTAACGCACTAAAAATACTAACTTTGAGTACGCTAGTATGCGATTTGAGACACAGCATTGGACTCATTTAGGTGAGTGAAAATGTTTACAAAATCAGTATCTTACAGGGTAGTCTATTGAAAAGAAATTGGCAATACATTTGCAGAATTTACAGACCACATGAATCTTGACGAAGTCGTAATCGCTTTAATTTGTTTTGAAACCAAAATATTTCCGAACATCAGCTATAAAAACTAATTTATTAACGGTATCATTGGGGGGGAAATATTGTGATTTTTAAGCATATCGATTTTCTTCTCAATCTGTCTCTCAAGTTCATTATCACATTTGACTCTTTCCAAATTTGACAACAATTTTGTCATTATAATGTGACCAACAACAGGTAACAACACAAAGAGAATTCTTGGATTTGCTGACGTTGTTTAGTTTACATTTTATAAAGCGGCTGTTGTGAGGGGCCATCGAGCAAAATCAAAGGTATTAAATCAAGTTGTAATATAAAGTTAAATATTCAGAAATTATGATTATATTGTATATTATATAACCTTTATTCAAAGCAAACATTTAAAAGCACCTTTTTATTTACAAATACTTTTATAATATTCACTTAAAGAGTTCAAGGGGGAAGAAATAAATGACAAAAGTGAAGGACAAAAGTCCTAAGACAAAAACCTATAGTCGTTTTTAGAGAATAGTAATAAAAAATAGAAAATAATTACGAAATAATTAAATAAGTAATTGATAGTTTCTACATGATCTTTAACCTGACAAAGGCCAAATAAACACAGTCAAGTTTAGGCCTGGTTAGGATAGATATCCAAGGAAGTGAGAGAAAAGTCGTCTTTAAATGTACTATTTATTACATATTACATAAACATATAGACTTTTCAAATTGTTATTGCGGAAAGAATTTGCTTCAGTGCTAAAATTTGAAATTCTATCCCCGACCTGACAGCACTTACTGACTGTGTGTTGTGTGACACTGAATCTTTAAAGGAACGATTCAAAGGTCTACACATCGTCCGTCTGTATTATCCAACACTGTGATTAAAGAAAAAAAAAAATGGAAACATTCTCAATACCAGACCGGAATCTCCACGGAGATGCGGCGGCTGTAACAGTGCAGCTCAGTTGGCCGACACTCTAGTGGGACGGCAGGAGTTTCTCACAGACGCTGTTGGCATCATAATGAGGCGACCAAAGTCTTCAGACTCTCTGGCAGCGAGTTGGGGGGAAAATATTTGGTTTGAGGCAGCAAAAACTTTAAACCGTCTAAACTGAAAAACACATCTTAGAGCGAGTTAAACAGCACATATATTTAAAAGTAGTCATTAGGAGATTAAGAGAAGAAAATGATCTGCAGTGTCTTCAACAGTTTGTCTTCTATTCAGAAAGATGTTACACTCTCACAACTTCCTCTTCAACCTATTGTTAACGGTTTGTTTTGGCCCATCGCAGCAGGCTTCACTAGAGCTGGGGCTTGAGCTGCGGGGGGGCGCAGCGAGACCCCGACACATCCATCAATGGGGGGTGAAGGTGTTTGTTGTGAATGAGCAGTTGCATCACAATTGACTGTCAGAGAGAGTCGATGAAAGATTGATAGTTATTGACATGATTTTGATACTTTATTGATACTCAACAGCGCTTTATGGGTTTTTTTTCTCTTTTCTGAGGATTAAAAAAAAAAACTTTTGCTTTCAAATCATATTTTATTTGGATGTAGAAAATATCCATACAGTTATATAGCGTGATTTTTGACCTGCACTTTATTGATTTTTTTTTCCAAAAAAAGTCAAAAACGGGCTGTCAAATTACGTTTTATTTATTTTTATAATTCTTTTATGGTTTACAGCTTAATAAAGTGTATGTAAAATAAAATTATTAGATTTATTTGTTAAAATTAACATGCAAAGTTTATTTATTTTTGTGTTACAATTAAACTTCGCAGCTAAAGGAAGTAAGTAAGTAAGTAAGTAAGTAACAGCTATTTGAAAAAGCACCTTTCTAGACCAGGGTCACAAACAATGAACTGAGGTTGTTAACGGCGCTAACTGAGGTTGAGAGGATACAGTTGATTCAAGCAGCTTTAAAAATCAGATTTGTGGACGTATTTTGGTTTCAAAATAAATGAAAACAGTTACAACTTTGTCAAGAGTCATGTCAGTGGCGGCAGCATGGGAGGGACAAGGGGGGCAGTGGCCCCCCGAAAAATATGTTCCGAAATTCCGATATAGGACCATAGTGTGCGACTTCTATTCCTTGTTGCAAACTATTTGGCTTCTTCCCGATAGGGGGGGAGGAGTCATGTGACACGACAACGGACCAAATATGGAGGAAAATCTGTCGTCCTTCGGAAGCTCTCTGGAAAAAAGTCCGAAATTCCCAGAGAAAGATGTAGAAAGATCTGTTTCCCGGTATTTTTATCTATGAACTTCGTTGAGCACTTTCATTTGTCAATTCTTCGGCGGCAGTGCAGTCGCAGCGAAGTCACCGCCCTAGTGGACCGGGTATAAATTAATAATAAAGTATGCAAGCAAAATTTGCTCCTCAAAATGCAGGAAATAACGTTTCAGAGTGTCTAGATTTCAAAATGTTCCCAGGGAGGGCATACCCCCGGACACCCCTAGAATAGTCGTTCGCCTTTGGCGCTCGTCTAAGATTACGTCACAATTTTCTCGCCACCCCCATTTGTAATTTTGTGCCGCCTCTGCATGTGGTGTAAATACTGCAAGTCATGTCAAGTACTCGACAATACTGCAAATATAACGTTGTTCCTACAGTATCACAATACATCGTTTTGTTGCCCCTGTACTGTGATATGTATCGTATCGCCTGATTCTTGCCAGTACACACACCTAGTACCTATAGATTATCGTCAGGGTAATGAACGACAATCATTGTAAGCGGGTTTTCATCAGGGCGTCTCTTTTTCAAGGGTTTAGAATCGTATACCAGAGTATGTAAACACTGCTAATGCTCTAGAATGAAACTTTTTATGTGTTTACTGCTTTCTAACTAAACTGAGTTTAATTCTCTAACACATTTTCTTCCAACTATTAGATTCAAAATTGATGACTCATGGAGTTTCCACATCAGGATGGTGGTTTGTGTACCAGAAATTGCTTGTGGGACCCCAGCGTGAGTCTAATGGGAAGTCAAACATGTGCGTCAAAGCTGCCAAATGTGCCATTAAATCTAAATTTGATCAAGATATTAACACAGCAGGAGGCTTCATAACTGATTGATCACAAACATGGCCCTTAATCCACTGAACATTATAAACTTCTACAAGCAACATTATTGACACTTTGTTTATTAAGTATATTAGCACAAACCGCCAAAGTGAGTCAAATTGTTGCTCTAGAAAGTAAAAAGTAAAAGACCGAAAAGGTCGTGACCGTGCAGGGAGAACAAATGGTTTGCACCACAGGGAGAGAGGAAGTAACTTTCCGCCGAATTCTAGGATTGCAGGTTTGTGGTTGCAATGAAGCACAGCAGGATAAAACACTCCATTATACCAAGAAATCTGAGGAACCACAACCAATAAATATACATTTGAGTTGTATTTGTATCTTCCAAAACAGTTTTGAGTCTCAACGCAGATAAAAGCAAGTCTCAGGGAGTTTTGATGGAAATTGCATCAGGAATGCGTTGTAAAGCCCTATTCACACGAGACAAGTATTACCTGGGGACCTCTGGTAATTTGTAATAAATATGGAGAATGTCTGAGTTTTAATCCCGTGCGACTGCGCCATGTCTGTGATTTGTAATGTAATAATTCCACCAAAAAATTACCGACTGTAATTCGCCAAACACAGATGTCGGGTGATAATACTAGTCCCGTGCGAATCCGCATGTCTGTGTTTGTAATTCTGAATGCCGCATATATGCCACTATATAACACTGTTGTGTTAATATTTACTTCTGCTGTTTTATTTTGAACAGGTTGAAAATGAAGTAGATCGAGTTAGTTGTTGTTGTGGGGGAGGTGTTCCACATGACAAAAGTGAAGAAGACATGCACGCTGCACAGATACAAACTAAGTTCCCGCCTCGTTGTTTCCCACATGAATACACTCGGTTAAACTACTGCAGACTACAGACTGTGTCTCCTCTGTAAGAATAATTTTGGGGCACATTTATATGCAGGGCAGCGCTCTCCCTGTTGATTGTGTGCACAAGTTGAGAAACGAAAAAAAAAAACGGTTGTCCACTTATCTTCTCTAAACGGAGAACGCTTGGTTACATTAACTTTCTCTTTCAGTAATTTCGCTCGTTTTTAAATCTGTATGTCTAGGTAATGTCAGTAAAAATGACAGACATCACTTATCGTGTGTGAAGGTACTTAAAGTAACGCGGAGCAGGGGGGGGTGATTAAAAAAAAACCCACGGAGGTCCCCAGGTAATACTTACCCCGTGCGAATAGGTCTTTAGATTGATTTAGGGGCTTGAAACAGCAGCTGGCATCTGGTTTAGGTTGAGCCAAACGTTCACCTCAGAGACACCAGCGAGTGCGACTAAGTAACCATTGATTCTAGAGCAGACCCTGGGAATGCGTGGGGTGGAGGTCACATGAGGCCACTTACCCTTGCACACCCGCAACACAATGTCAAGCTCGAATGAAAATCTATAGTTTTTACATGGATTAGATATGCATGAAAAGCTCAGGTCATGGTACAGATACAGGTCCCAAGAGTCCCGATAGGTAATCTATCACTTTAATCTGTTTTTGGAGCTCACAACTATTTTCTTCAGTGGATAGCTGCTGTGACCATTGGTTCATGCTACCATCACAAATACGCTTGGATATCAAGAATCGAGTATGACTTGGAATCAGGAATACCTTTCCGAATCTCTCGGAATTGTTGGAAATTTTTAATTCGAATTGGAGTATAAACCTGCTGAACACCAACAAAGAAGCGTCCACATGAAGTGTGTTCATAAATGAGCAAGTTGGGCATGGATAGCGTGGGTCGGTGGTCCAAAGTCTGGCAACAAGATTATTTAGTCTAAAGGAGGGCGCATGACGAATATGAAAAACCACATTCTCCCAGTTTATGAAGCAAAACTAAATCTGTAACATAAAACATAACTGACTCTGCCTCTTAACAGAATCAATAGAGTCGATAGGAATGGAACTGAAATCCGAATCGTTCATATTCAAATGATACCTAACCCTAGTCACGACCAGTTCACTCTTAGTGCAGAGGCTTTAAATCTCAATCTTTAACAACATATATTTATCTTAATTAAACATATTTTTCTCACAAGAATCATGTTTTCTTACTAAACATATCTCAGTGTTATTTTCTCTTAGCCGAGTTCAGTCAAAACTAAATAATGTGGGAAACGAATTGTCCCCCACATGATTCAGAGGAACAATTTCGTACAACTATTCTGTAAAGGGGGCGAGAGGGGCTTTTTTTTGTGTTCTTCAATTTACACCAGTGACTCTTTGAATACACACATCTGGAGCTGTGTTCAAGTTCTTGTGCCTGTAAGTGTGATTCATGGTATAATGTTTCTTTTTTCTTTTGCCACCTAAAAAAGTCTCCGACGTGCTGACGTGATCTTTTCACAGATGTAGGTTAATCTTCAGATCTCACAGTGATTTGTGTGAGAAATTTGAGGTGGAAACTTTTAGCATTCACACGTCGATGAACAGGAGGGGGAGAGAAAAAAAAGAAGCCACATCATTGGAAAATTCCATTCAACTCCAACTTTGAAAACGATCTCTGTAATGAGTTGTCGCAGGAAATTCTAAACAGAAATCACCGTGTTCTTTGAGACATAGTGAAACCATGACTCGACTGCATTTTAGTTCAACAATGCTCAAAGGATTGTCAGAACAGTCGCTAAGTGCCTCAGACAAAACGCCGTCTACGCTCAACATCACTTCAATTCGCCCTTGAAGACACTTGGGTGTTTGAAGTAAAGCGCTAGTCTGTGTACAAGAGTGGACCCGCGACAGCACGTCAGTGTTGCTCAGCTATGAGGATGTGTCACGAAATGGTCAACAATAATGAGTGAAGAATAGTGTCTGGACAAACTTAATCGGGCATTATTAAATAGAATATGTTTTTTTATTTGTTTTCTAATCATGATAATTGTATTTTAATAATAGTACCCTGCATTAGTCTGGCAACCTGTCCAGAGAAGGGGTGTGTATTGGCAAGAATCTGGCGATAAAATACTCATCACAATACATAATACATGTTTCAATACTGTAGGAAGAAGAACATATTTGTAGTATTGTCAAGTACTTGACTCTGGTGAATTTACAGACCACATGACTCTTGACATGGATGTAACTACTTGTTTTTGAAACCAAAATATGTTCAAACATCAGCATTAAAAAGCTGCTGGAGTCGGCTATATCCTCTCGTCCTCAGTCATTGCCGGAATTTTATTGTTTATTTAGCTGCGGAGGATATAATGACTGCTGCCATCTAGCGACCGGAGGTTAAGTTGCAACACAAAAGCGAACAAACACTATGAATATTTGTGTTAATTGTAAAAAGAAGAACATCTTTTTATTTTATTTTAAACACACTTAATTACACTGAAAATCATAAAAGAAAAGCAAATCTGATTTGAAAGGCCAAATAAAAAATAATTGTTCTGTAATAATGAATTCAGAGCTGTCAATACAGAATTGCAGAGAAAAATATTGCGATATATCGGCATATACATATTTTCAAACACTCCTGGTCCAGAGTTTCTTTTTCCATTTAGAACTTCAAGTTTTATGTTACTTAATCTCAAGAAAAAACTTAAGTGTTTCCACTGCAGTGCACAAACAGCAAGAGAATAGTGTTTTTAATAAGTAAGGCAAAAAAAATACCAACAGTAAAACAAAATAAGACTCAAGAAGCGAAACGATATTAATAATTAAAAGCCTGTTTTCACATTTTATCTCTAGGTGCCTTTTTATTTGTATTTAAAAAGGGTTTATTTTTATTTTTTTGCAGAGAAAACTTTACTTAAGATTGAGCTTGAATTGTAAATAGAATCCGTAACAAGAGAACAGACATGAGAAAGTGCTGAAATGTTGCTGGTACGTGAGGGCAGTGAGAGTCGCTTTAATTCATCTTCAGCTGCAGTGAAATTGCTGAGGGGGAACTCGGGCTCATAACTTTCCAAAACAGCTGGCAGGGACTCAAAAGCGATTTGTAAACACATCTGATGAGAAAACATTCATCCAACTTCTGGACTGATGTTTACTGCGATCCATAACACCTGCTACTGAGCTTTCTTTCTTAATTATGGTCCATCTTTGGGGTTTGTGGAGGGCAGAGATGGACTTATTGATTATTCTAAGTCAGAGTTTAGTTTGTTCAACATTTGAAGGAAAGAAATCTGACTTTTCAAAGAGAGAAAATATACATTTCCATGGCTCGGTGTTGTCGGCATCAAAAGAATCATAGAAAAACAGGAAGACTTGTGTGCACGAGGGGAAGAGGTTGAAGGTTCAGACGTGATGCTTTTGATCCTCCTCCCTCCGGCAACATCTGAAAAAGAAAGTCTCCACTGGTGTCCGCCGACAGTTGTTGAAAGCAGATGAAAAGGTAAACAATAGTAGATCTATTTTTTCAGGTCGTGTTGCTGCCGTGCAATTCAAAATGAGTCAATACTTTGAAAGGTAAAAGTTTCAGACAGATTTAACATGTGGTGTTGGTAATGAAATATGGGTTCATAAGATAAGATAAGATGGCAGATAATTATTCTTAAAATTAAAAAAGAATATACAGGGTTCAGTGAGATCATGTTTTATTTTAGTTAACTTTACTTTAAAAGGATAATCATAGGTTCCTTCTTTTGAAACAGCTGTGGAACAAAGAAACACTGCGGTATTCCTCTAATGACTGAGGACGAGAGGATACAGTCTACTCCAGCAGCTTTTTGGTTTCAAAACAAATTAAAGTAGTTACGACTTCGTCTAGAGTCATGTGGTCTTTGAATTCCGCGACACCAGAGTCAAGTACTCGAGAATACTACAAATGTATCATTGTTACTACAGTATCGCAACATATAGTAATGTAACATATTGTTGCTCGTACAAACCCCAATTGCTTTTCCTGTACAGCTTTTAGTTCACAACATTTAATAATGCGTAAATTACAAGATTAGGATTTTCTCTAAATTCCAAATCTTTAATTCAAGATAATTATAGAAGGAAATCTAACGATCTTTTAATCTATTTTTCACTAATCCTGTCTTGTCATTTGCACCAATTTTTTGGTCACTGTTTTTGATCAAATGTGTTTATGAATTATTGTTTATTAAAAAGCTTAAACTAGTTTGTTGTCACATGCTGAGCTTAGTTTGTCAGTAACTAGTCAGAAAAATGTAAACTGTTGTACATTTACTAAATTAAAAAAACAGTTAAGAGAAGGGAGCAAAGAGTAGAAGAAAGACACAGAGATAAGAGTAAAGGTTGTCAGTTGAATCCCTCCATTAATGAGGTTAACTTTTGAGCTTTGTCGCATTTTATTTAAATTATTGTTAGGGCTTCATGGAGGTTCTTTTCTCCCTTTCCATATGTGTTGTGTCTCATGGTGGGCATGTCAATTTGAGATAAGTCATTTTATTTCTCATTCAAACATGGAAAAGAAGGAAAGGCTAATGAAATTCTGTTATTAGATCTTTGTCTACGCACAGCCTCGATCTTATTAAATGAATAGAAACATGTTTTTTATTACATCTTTCGTTGTCCCCTTCCCCAGACTGTATATTGATAGATATAGATAGATAGTGGAATAGACGTTTCCTCCAGAGGAAATTGCAGAATATCTGGGAGTATTGTCGACTCCTACAATGTTTTTTTATTTTGGGAACTGATTTTATCATCTATTTCTGTGCAGTAAGCCACTTTGGGTCACATGTGTGTTTACATGAGTTGAGCTACATCGACTCCACTTGTTTACAAAGTATTTCAAAGCTTTAATTATAAGTATATGACTTTTTATTTAGAACCACTTGTTTGTTTTTCAGGGCTGAACTCAGACATAAGAACCTTTGTTTTACACTCCTTCACAGTGATCTTTTCTAAATAACATCCATGTTTAGGATAAAGTTTTTTTCTGGAAAATAAAAACTTAACCAAAATCCATCATCGCACTAAGTAGGGGTGATTATTGGTAATAATCTGCCATTACAATAGGTATGACGACAGCAGCAACGATAAAAATGTTATATTGTGATACTGTAGTAACAAGGATATATTTGTAGTATTGTCGAGTACTCGACTCTGGTTTTGCAGAATTTACAGACCACATGACTCTTGACGAAGTTGTAACTGCTTCTTTTTTTTTTTGTAACCAAAATATGTCCAAATATCATCTTTAAAAGCTGCTGGAGTCAACGGTATCCTCTTGTCCTCAGTCGTCGCTCGCGGGATTTCATTGTTACTTTAACTGCGGAAGTTGTAACGACTGCTGCCATGTTGCGGCCAGAAGTTTTATTGAAACCAAAAAATAAACACGGCGCGAATACTTTATTTTGATTGTAAAATATATATTGTAAAGATATTATTATTTGATTTACTCTTTATCAAACTATAAACCATTTTTTTTTTAAAAAGCAGTTGTAACTCATCCCTTATGATTGTCAAGCATAGGAAAAAAAGGAAAAAAGAAATCGATATAATATCCTGAAAAATACGACATATAGCCATATATCGATATTCACAAGGTTGGCGTCGTCTCACCAATAAAATGTCTCGACTTTTTTTCTTTCTTCGGCTCATTTGGGTGAAAAACTTTTGCGGCTGAAAAATTGCGAGAACATCCTCAACTTCTCCCTTCATCATTTTTAGCAGACGGAGATAAAGCGATGTTGTGCATCTGGTGCCTACTTTCTGTTGGGAGCATGACTGATGGTGGCGTGACGAGTCCAGGCCTGGAAACGACTCTCAGCACCGTGTGTCTGGAACACAAACGCTCCTCCACACTGTAATGAGAGTAATTAAAACAGAGAGAAGATAACGGCTCTGCTCGTGGACGACAAATTTCCACAACTTGTGATGCACCGCGAGAAACGACCGTCAGATACATGGCAATTTAAAAAAGTCAAAAATATTTAGTCTTTATTAAACTTTCCCGTTTGCCCGGATTGTTTGTTTTAGTGAACTCAAGTGTGTACTTCTGTTTATATGTTAAAGAGATTGAACATCACGAAGGTCATTTAAATGTGTTCAATACGTTTCTGCGAGTCAGTAAACCCAATTAAATTCTTATCTAATGAGAGAAAAAAAAACAAGACTGAAGCCGTTTCTAATTTATCTTGAGGTTCAAAGTGAAATTGAACAAACCCCATCACTTTTCCCTTCTATTCTCACTTTGATCAGCTTCATTACTGCTTGTTAATAATACATTTTTTTTAATACAAGGACAATTTGTTCACGTCTAATTGTAAACCTTTAACATTTGCGACCCAGACTGGAAACCATCTCATGCTTTTCACGCCTAAATACATTACTCAACGGGGACGCTTCAGCTCAGCTCAGGCTTCAGGATCAGGGCTAATACATGTTTCAAGATTCACAAAAACAAAGTTCAGATCCATAGCTTGTGTAAACCAATTAGTATTAACAGTAAAAATATGTACGGGGCCATAAAAATGTACATTTTTTATATTTGCTAATAAATGTATTTCCAAATAAATAAATAAAAACTTGTTTTAAAATATTTCTTGTTCTATTGTTAAGATCTAAAATGAGCTAATCTAAAATCAGTTTGAGATGTTTTTTTTGCAATTTTTTTGTGTCTCCATATCTCAAGATTAAAAAAAAACGACCTGTATATATTATTTAACAAAATATTTCTTCTAATGTTAAGGTCTAAAATGACTTTTCTCAACTTGGTATCTCGACTCTTTCAAGAAAAGGTGCGAAGCTCTGTCTTCAGAATCAAAGAAAAAACTTTTTTCAAGAGTTAAAAAAAACTCCAGATCCATAGCTTGTATAAACAAGTAGTCGAAGCCTATTTCAACAAGAAATTTTACTTTTGCACTTTTTTGTATCTGCAAATAAAACGAACAAATATGTTTTGACTATATGTTTCTTCTTCTATTGTTAAGGTAAACTTCCCCTTGTGGGACTATTAAAGGAAATCTAAAATCTAAAAAGTAAAGTAAGAAAATTAAGCTTAATATGTTTCTCATTCTCAACTCCAAAAACAAGAAGATAAAAGCTCACCAGCATGTAAAAAAAAAAAAGAATCGTCTTATATAGAAAAATTATTTCAGGATTCACTTCTCCACTCTTCATTGTACCTCAACTAACGTGGTTTTTAAAATGTTCTTTACTTGATTAAGCTGAAAAAAACATTTAACGATAGAAGACTTTTTCATAAAGACCTGCAAACGCTTTGAATTGAAAATTAAATCTCTCTGTTCTCTGATGAGAATTGACTTTTTGTTGTAAAAATGAACAAATATATCTAACTCCAGGTACAGCTGCTTTGTCAATTTAATTAAACGTGTCCTCCGAGGGAACGCGCGATAACAAATCCGTCAAAATCTCAATTTATACTGTATTTGGAATTTGCCTCAAAGGGCAGCAGTTAATTAAAAATATGTTTCTTTGTGTGTTTGTGGTCGGAAAAGGTCAACAGGTTTGTGTGTCTCTTAGCAGGAAAAGTTGAGGAAGCAATTGTTGTAGAACAACAGACGATTGAGATTTAAAGCTTGTGTTGAAGGTTAAAGAGGCAATAAGATGATCACGTCACATGTTTCAGTCGTGAACTATTGTTTTTTTTTGCTCTTACCATAACGTTATGTGTGCAGATTTGGATTCAACATGATCAGGAAACAATTGAACTCAAGATGGAAGATGAGGAGCTACAAGTAAGAGGAAGAAGTAGATTCCAGTGACAGGTGAGAAAACCTTTTTATTGACACTGTTGTGGCACAAACTGTCACAAACAAGTGTTTTTAACGAAACAAAGTATGAACTCAAGGAGGTCACTCTGGTAGATTCACCAAGGATGAAGTCAAGTGTCTTATTTCTTTGCACTTGTTCTTTTTATTTGCACTTTGTTCTCGCTTTCATCAAACCTACTGTACCTTCTATCGTCTGCTGTGCACTGGGAACCTAATTTCCTTAAGGATAGTCTATCTAAACGTATCTATAATTAAGTTTGGAATACGTCAAATATTTGATCGTAGCGATGTAAGGACAAATGAAGCTAAAGAGAAAACAATCATGTGAACATATTTTGGCGTGGAGCCGTTCTGTGGGCAGGTCAAAGATCATGTGTGCTCGGATAAACATATAAAGACTCTCAAACTCTCATGATAAATCATGAATGTAGACAAAAAATGTGATCTTCCATCGAATTGTGGCCAAAGAAGAAGAAGGAGAGGAATTTTTCCTAAATACACTGTCGGACATGTGTTTGGGTTGCGGGTGAATAAATGCTTATCTGGTCCAGTTGGAAACATACTTGGAGAAATCTATATTTAGAGGATGATACGATGATGAAAACTATCACAAAAATGAAGAGATACTTAAAAATTCTATCTGATCTTATTCCCCAAAGGAAACTTAAAACCAAGGAATTAAAGATATAATATAAACCCAACTCTCCTTACTCACGTACATGTTTCAAATGTTGAAGTCTTCCTCTCATCATGACCATGTTTTGAAGTTGATACTTTATAAAGTTCTCCCCCGTCTGAGATCTTGGCGAATGAGAGGTTACGAGAGTGGAGTCTATTATGAAGTAATAATGGCTTCACTCCTCCTCCAGCCAGCTGTAACCCCGCCCACTATGTTTATACACCAAGCCCCTTGGAGGTGGAGACTTCTGGGATTAATGATGTGCGGTGACAGGTTATTGTAAACAAGATTTCATCCAGAAAAACAAAGTGTTTTCAGTGGGTGGGGCTTAAGATAATCTTATAATGTAAATACTACAATAAAAAGAGAGTTTTGTACAAACAGACACATACTGATGATAGAATAGAGTCATATTTAACACACACTTAAATCAACACATTAGTTGAACTTTAAGAAAGTAGCTTGTCGTTTTTGGTCACAATATCAGAACTATTTGCAGTACAAGTAATTTTTGGTGCATTTTATATTATTGATTATTTAAATTTAACTTAATTTATAGTTATTGAAGCCATGCCTTGAGTTTGACACGTGGTCTACTGCTTTTCGACCTGTTAGAAAGCCCATATGTTTTGAATGGTTCTTTAATTTAAAAACCCGTAAGTGCGTTTCCTCTCAGTGCCCATCCTCTGATACATTATTGATGTATTGCAGTGTCTGAATGCAAAATAGGTGAGCTAAATAGTATTAGATTCACACACGTATTAGATTCTAAACATCATTAACTGTTTGAGAGTTAAGTTATATATCGCGGCGCTAATGACGTTTGCATGCTAACCCGTGATGCTAACATTAGCATAGCGATTAGCACAGTGATTTGTTTACACATAACCTTGCGTTTGTTTACAGCTTTAGGTTATTATTAATGATTATAATTTGTCTTGATTATTTCGACCAGACTCAAATAATGGACACTCTAGAACAGCTTATTTTAACTTTGTAAATCTGCCTTTGATAATTTTGAATACTCTGAGTTGTTCATGCAGAATTAAGGAATATACTCGTATTAGATCAGTTAAGGATTCTTAAAATGTTTTTCCAGATTTATTTTTCAGGTTTTAAAAGGTACCGCAGCTTTTGTGTACAAACACGATTAGTGTTACTACACTCCACAACTGCAGGATTGTATAAAAGATTAAACTCCAGTTCTGAGGCTTTGAAATGTTGAATCAAAGATAGAACGTTGTATACATTACTGTGGAAAACCAGAAGAGCCAACACTTGGTTTTTCATTAGCTCGTAGAGAGAAACTGGATGAATTAATTGATTGTGACTGATGTGGAAAAAATAATCCCCCCAGAATGCCAAAAATCAAAGACACACTCATGGGGACTATATTTAGGAAACAACCTCTAAATATAAACTCTTGGAAACCGACACACGGACGTACAAACATCCCGTTTTTTGACTCACGGTATCCATATTCTGTGGCCAGAAATAAACCAATAAATGATTTATTCCTCATCATTTTGTTGACATTTATGGATATGAAAAGATAATTCTGGATTATTTATGATGGCTTTTTAAACCAGGACGTGGAAGAATGGAAGCAATTATGTAAATGCAACAGCTTCATGTTGAGTAAAAGAAAATAATCTTAATGATGATGAGGTTGTAAACACAGTAATGCCAACAGATTCAAACAAACTAATTCAAAAAGTGAGAACATTCAGTGACCAGATTCAGTACAAGACTGACAGCTATGAGACCGAGAAATGCTGAAGCCGATGTCAGATTCTAAGATCATCCATATTTTACATTGTCTATATATAAAACTTTTTATTGCACCTTCACTGAATTGTACTGTCTGTCATTATGAAAATATCTTATTTTACGCCGCTATGTTATGTGGGAATTTATAGAACTTTTTTTCCCCCTCAAATGTACACAGTAATTCAGTGATACTGATATATGTTTAGAACTGACATATGTCTATCATTATATCAGTTTCTAGACTTTCTATTTGAAGAGGAAAAAGAACTATAACATTTTTTAGAAACTTCCTCTTCTTGGGTCTATTTTAAAAAGCTATAACTTATATTGCTTAACAGTATGGATGTGTTAACTAGTTCCCAGTGATAGTTTACCCAAATTTCTCTCATCTTCTACTCACCATCATGTCTACTAAGAATTGGGATTTTTTTCAGAGTAATCTGTTTCTTTTTGGAGTTATAGGCAAAAATGTATTCATTTTAATGTAGCGTCTGGAGCTCAGTTGTCTTTGTCTTCATTCCTGGAATACTTCCTGTCTGTGTAGCATGTTAGCCCTTAGGCTTCTACTACATATTATCTTAAAATATAGACTTAAGTTTTCCGGCACAGCTTTTCATATCGAGGCTTCAATAGAAGGCGGACGTTACAGACGAGCAGTATGGAGTTATTTTGATGTTTTTAAGTTTGTCTTTTTGGACGAAGATGGCGATGATTAAAACTGAGTCGCTACATAAGCTTGAACATACATTTCTGCCTGTAACTCTCTGTAAAGGAAGAGATCACTCTGAAAATAATCCCAACCCTTAAACGACATGAGCGTGAGAGGAAACCAGTACATTTTGGGTGAACTATCACTTTAATTGTGAATGTTTGAAGTCATATTAAAAGGTTCATTTTAAGTTGGCTAGTACCTGCGTTGGCTCGGAAAATATTTGTTTACATTATCTTCATTAGATATTTAATAGATTAGCATTAAATATGATGAACTAAAATTTGACTTTCAAGAGGGTCTTCTGGATGTGTCCGCGTATATTAAGAAAACAGAGCTTAAACTCTGGAAATCTCCTTAACTTGGTATGTAATACATATGGTTTGAATTTCATCAAAATTGGCCGGATTGGAATTTTCATGGTGGTGGTCTGTGCCCTCTCCCTCGACCTGATCTAGTTGCCCCCCGCCCCATGAAAACATTCACTGAGAGGCCAGTAGTCTACATGCTAATTCGTGGGATGGTTGACACACACACACATGTTCTCAGACACACCTGGTATTTTACATGTAAAGATCATTTTGATTTGTGTTTCAATCAGCGGTGACAGTCGAGGGGGAGAGGGCGGGACAAAGGCAGTCGAGTTTGATTGACATATCGCCGTAAAGAACATTCCCATGGGTTGTTTAAAATTATGGACAGCGTTTTAATCAAGTACAGGTACTAAAATGTTTCAATTTTTTTTTTTAATTAATTAGTTGGAACATATTAAAACATGAAACCATCCTACCTTGAATCTAGTAATAACACTGATGTTATCTATCTATTTTTAGCATTAGCATTAGCACGCCTTTCATCCAAGTTGACCTACAAATGGAACATTTAACCAAAATTAGGCTGATGTAAGCACTTTAACAGGGCCTCACATCGTCCTCATAAACGGCTTCAAAGACGGAACAACCTCATCTTTACATCCGTTTCTGGGCATTTAGCAGTTTTACAGCTTTAGCACATAAATCTACGTTCATTAGCAACTCTTAATGTTGCAGGTTTTAACGTCTCACATCAATGTGTCTGGCAGCTTCCATATTTGAGCTGGAGTCTGATCCAAGTTCGCTTTCACAGAGCAGGGTAAACACGCAATCTTACATTTGTTCGTCTCATATACGGGGGCTGCCAAGTTTCTGAAAATGACAAGACAGAAATAGTGTCAAGATGGGGCTTGGGAGTAAGACCATTTTATAAGGCATACGTGCTCATCTCCTATAGCAAAAACCTGTCATCTTTTACAATGTCCTATGACTAAGATGATTATAATACGATTATTTAATGAATTATTTCTCTAAAAGTCTATATTGAACTATTGCGATATTTTGTGTGATAATAGTCTACACGCTCTAGAAGAGATCCATGGCAGTCATTTATCGTAACTTGGGATAAAGTCCAGTGACAACTATCCAGAATTAAATGTTAATGACCTTGAATAGCTTTTCAGCAGTATATTGTTGTGGTTAATTTATCATGACTCGATTTATTGTCTCTACCCGTGTTAGTAGCGCTGCTGTAATGAAGGATAGACCTGCCTTTTGTTGCATCTGATTGGTCAATATTACGTAGTTTCTTCTGTGATTTGCTAGATTAACGCAAAAAGGAGCAAAAAAAAAAAGCGTGACCTCGATGTGAGATCAATCACGGGTCTGCCTGCATCACATCATGGCAGCGAGGAGTGTGTATTGGCTAGAATCTAGTGATGGATACGTATCGCGATACAGATTTACAGATACTGGTTTTGCAGAATTTACAGACCACATGACTCTTGACGAAGGCGTAACTGCTTACATTTGTTTTCAAACCAAAATATGTCCAAACATCAGCTTTAAGAGCTGCTGGAATCAACTGTATCCTCTCGTCCTAAGGCATCGCTGGGATCTTGTGGGATTGCAATGATCATTTAGCTGCAGAGGACGTAAAGTAAAAGTAAAGTATTTGCATGTTAACTGTAAAAAAAATAAAAAAAAATATTCTAAACTCTCATTAATTAAACCATAAGGTTCTACGCCAAAAAAATAAATAAAATATCGCCATATCGATATTTTCCAACTGCCCAACTGGCGGCCATGTTTTTTTGAAAGCTCAAATTTTCTCCTTCAGCTCGACATTTGGAAACATGTTCATTATCATGCCTTTCAAAGGGCTCCTCACACACACCCGCACACACCCGCACACACCCACACACACACACGCTGATCCATCAGAACCACTCTCAGGTTTTTGGTGTCCCTGCACTCAAGGACAATTTGATGCGAGGATGAGGAGCCCAAGACCCTCCAGCTTGTGATTAATGGATGACTCACCCCTCTTCCTGAAGCGCCCACGCTACACTCACCTGACACTTTAGAGAACCAGGGCGGCAGCAGAGGCCGACGGCGGTTACATCCGAGGTGCTTGTCGGGCGATCTCATGTGCCATAAGTGGGCTTAAATACCGACGTACGCTCGTGTTAAACCGTTGAAGAGCGAATGATGACCGACGCTAAGCAGCACAAGAGATGACGAACATTGACAATTCAAGGAATATGATGGAGAAAAAAAAACGAAGGACGTCCAAGAATGTCCAGATGACCTCGTACAGTCTCACAAAAGCAGCTTGTTATGTGGCATGAAAACAACTTTTTCTGCTCAACCACTGGAGAAAGAAAAATGCTGTTGTTGCCGAGGCAGCAATAAAATAGTGACCTTTTGTTTACGCTACAACAAGACATTAATGGGATCGTAGGTGTAGTTTTAATAAATGCCAGCGCAGCTCCGCAGAGTTTCCGCATTAGGAATGTTCATTATTTTCAAAAATAATGTTGAATAATGAGAATTTTATAACAACAAGAACATAGTTCATGTTTCCCAAGAAACCCGATATAAGTTTATCACACCGTGTTAGATTCAGACAACAGAGATTTATCATTGAAATACTTGTTTTTGTAACTATTTTGGCATTTTGTGCTTGTTTATTTAGAGAGTACTTATATGTGTAAATAGAAATCTGATGCTTGTTGGTGTTGTCAAAAAGTGCCTTGAGCTCAGAATGGATATTTCATGGAAGAAAAGAATGGCTTGCGGCGAAAAATATTAAATTTTGATGTCCTGAGCTCTAAAAGAGCAAGTGAGTCAGCAACTGTGCCACCAGTTAACTCTTATTCCTGTTTCTTTACCTGGTGTCTTAAAACAAAGCCGTACGAACATAAGAGTTAATTTAGATATTGTATGAAGGTGGACTTGATTCATATTCACTTTAATTAAGAAAAAGCACTTAAAATCATAGGAAAATGTGTATTAATGCCAAAAATAATCCAGATTTAAAAAATACATTGAAACCTTTTCTATTGAAACCGTTTTTTTCTTTATTGGCACAAAAAAAGATAACTTGAATTAAGGACGACGGTTTCCATTTTTGATTAATTATGATGAAAAGCATTTCATATTTCTTTAGTATTGATTGGGGTTTTTTTGCAGTCAAATCGTTTTTTTCTTTGTTTGAAATGTTTTTCCCATTATTATTTATTAATATGCACAATTAAGATTCAATGGTCAAAACAAAAAAAGTTAACTTTAATCTAAG
The DNA here is from genome assembly GCF_982586985.1 of Callionymus lyra. NCBI lineage: Eukaryota > Metazoa > Chordata > Actinopteri > Syngnathiformes > Callionymidae > Callionymus > Callionymus lyra. The sequence goes on from NC_141826.1 coordinate 17,173,718, forward strand.
ACAACATAGTTTTTATAGTTCAAATGCATTTTTTTTAAAGTATCAAATATATTTTTTGCATTCAAACCCTTATGTTGTTTTTTAATTAAACAATAAACATTTTATTGTAAGCATTTATTTTTATTGAAGGTTGTTTTGTTTTCTTGAACGAAGCAACTTTAAAAAAAATGGAATAATAACCACACACATCAATCATGATAGTTGTACACTGTGTTGTAGAAAGTAAAACCTTGTGTATTTTGACCTTCAGGGCTGCCGTAGAAGCGTGTAGCCCTGAAAGTCAACAGCAAAACTTCAAAATATTCAGAAATCCAAATAAATCACCAGAAAACAGCAGATCTTAATCATCTTTTGTCCCTTTATCATTGTTCTCCTTTCACCTTCATAACTTAAGTTACTGACAGACAAAGGCAGAGACGGCTATTTTTGTATTGTTATTTTTCCGATATTTTTCAGGGTCATTGGACTCTCTGATGCAAATATGACCCCTAAAATGTAAATCACAACAACGGGAGGCTATGTGACCCATTACAATCATCCATTTGTCAGCCCAGACCAGAATGTGGGGGTGTGTGGTTGTCCAAGGTGAAGTTGAGAGATTGCCTTTTTGGTCCATCTGGCAAATTTTCACATGGGAAGCTGGCAGGAGCAGACCCTGGAGGAGCCCGGCGAGGTGGACGGGGACGGACAGGAAGCCACATATGAGAACAGAAGCTGCTTATATGGCCTTGTGCATACCAGACTGTCAGTGGACTTGCTGGAATTACCCGCAGGCCAAGTGGTCAAATGGCCCGGAGCCATACTCTGTTGTTGCATGTAAACAGATTGACAAATAATTGACTGTCTCAGTGGGATCTGCTGCCACACAGGTGGTATCGATCCTCAGGCCCCCTCATCATGTCTTGGCTTCGATGACGCCGGCGTTGATACAATAAGCTCCTCGACATCGGAGACCATGGGCTCGGCAGGTGATAACAAATCACTGTAATTGGGGATTGTTTTGGTGCTTTAAACACATCTTTATATTACAATTAATTAAGTAACTTGGCAGATTATTGCTCATACAGTGACATCATGGTGGGAGAAAAAAGTGTGTGTTTGTTTGTTTTTAATCACACGGTAACTAATGTTAAAACCCGACTCTCCATGTTTCAAATGTTCAAAGTCTTCCTCTCCAATATGCAGTAACTCTCTCATCGTGACCATGTTTTGCAATATTACTTTATAAAGTTATCCCCTGTCTGAAATCTGGGCGAACGAGAGGTTACGAGGGTCCATTATGACGTAATAATGGTTTAACTCCTCCGGCCAGTTGTAATCACGCCCCGCTTTGTTTATACAACGAGTCTCTTGGAGGTGGAGACTTACGGGGTTGATGACGGGCGGTGACAAACCAACTCAACTTTATTTATAAAAGCACTTTAAAAACAACAACAGTCGTTACAGTGACATAAAAGTGCTAAGAAAGCACCGTTAAAACACACAAAGATAAAACAATATCAAATAAAACAAGTAAAAAGCACTAAAAACAGCTCAGAGTCTCATGCTGTGTTAAAAGCCAGAGAATAAAAGCGTGTTTTAAGATGAGATTTAAAAATGGACAGTGAGGAGGACTCTCGGACGTTTGAGGGCCCATAGGCAACACAGGGGATACCTCAAACACATTTGTTTTAGGGCCTTTCGGTCACTTTGACCCCGAGGTAAGACGAGGGTTAAAAAATGGTTACAGTAACAACAGCATGTGACTTATGACAAGTCAAGACACTGTTTCAGTCAAGTTTACTCAAAGAATAAACCTGCAAACTAGTGATAATGAGTAAAAAGACAAACTTTTTTTTACCGTTTATATCTTGAGGTCATTCCGTGATTATAATGCCAACATTTAAACTGGTCCTTCATGCAGTAAAAGTACAGGACACAATGGTCATGTATAGTCTAAGGTAATGTTTAAAAAAAAAACACAAATTATTGTGAGTCATTTAATTCCCTCTGATGTGCTTTCACTAGATCTTAAATATATATTCCCCACACGTTTTCAAAACTGCTAGAGCAAAGTAAAAATATGTTTGTACAAAAAGGGCAAAGTGCTGGAGAAACATTGAAATAAAAGTTTTCCCAACAAGCTACATGAAGATGTTTTTGTGAAAAAGAAAGCGAGCCCTCTGGTGTAGCGGGTCAGAGGAGCTGCTGAGCTTCCGATCAACTTGGCAGCCGTCAGAAGACAAGCGGAGCAGCAAAACAACAAGCCGAGGTTCAACAGTTGCCCGGCGAGTCTGGGGAGTTCAGTCGAGTGTGGTCCGGAAGCAATCACGGCTCGCTCAGAACTATTATTAACTCTTCTCTGAAGTTAAGAGATCACACAGTGTTTGGAAAGTTCAGTGCAAAAGTGAATGCTTACAGATATTTGATTTGTCCAGGCGTGAACTGCGAGGGCAGTTTGTGTTGACGTGATTCGATGCTTGTTGAGAACGCTACGCTAGCCATGGCAACATTAGTGGTGTGTGTGTGTGTGTGAGTGTGTGTGTGAGGGAGGAAACAATCATCAGCTAATGACACACAGATGTAGCTTCGTGACTGCAAACCTAGAACTGGTCAATCTGCAGTTATTTCGAAAAAGGTATACAAGAAATTCACTGTTTTTTAAAAAGGTTGATTTATGTCAAGTACAGTGGTGTATTAAAGGTGACCCTTTTTTTCTAAAAGATCTGACCCCTCCTAAAATCATCCTCTAGAATTAACTTGGTGTATTGTTATCTTTTTTAACTCAACATTCATCACAAAGTTTCTCCTTCTTTCGCCGAAAGAGCAAAATACAATGACAATATATATCTTATGGATGTAAAAAAGACATCGATACACTGATATATCCCGATATTTTTGTCATGACACAGTATTGATATTCAACAGTCCTGTATCGATAAAAAAAATGTTGGCTTTCAAATCACATTTTAATTCTTATCATAGTTCTTTTATGGCTTATATTTCATTGTAGCCAATTTCTTTTTAATAAACAAGTAAATATTGATTTAGTTAATTCATTTTAGTGTTGCTATTAAACATCTGGTCGCTAGATTACATTCTCCGAAATGAAAGGACAAATAAAATTTGCAAGATCCTGACGGTTGACTGAGAGGATACAGTTGACTCCAGCAGCTTTTAAAGCTGATGTTTGGACATATTTTGGTTTGAAAACAAATCAAAGCAGTTACAACTTTATCAAGAGTCATGTGGTCTGTAAATTCTGCAACACCAGAGTCAAGTACTCGACAATACTACACATATATCCTTGTTTCTACAGTATAACTCTATATATCGCTATATATTTTATTGTCGCCCCTGTATTGTGATAGGTATCTTATCGCCAGATTCTTGCCAATCCGCACCCCTAATATATTTGTGTTTTTTTTTTAAATTCCGATTTTAAAAAGTTATTTTCATTTTAATAGACTTTGTGTTATGTTCTGTCAGGATTCATTTAGCAGGATTCAGTTGTGTTGCAGGAAAATTCAGTTGTAGAAAAGAGGGAATTGGGTGCAACAAATAGTTGATTCAAATATTACATTACATTTTTTTTAATGTGCAAATGAATATACTTTGCAGGGAGATCTTATTATTATTAAGGTCTTTATCCTGAAAAAAATCCAATCAAATCATAGTGAAAGACCAAAATGAATCGCTTTTCTGTCTAATTTCTACTGCAACATCAGGTCATTCACAAAAGGAGCTTTGAGAAATAATTGTATTAGAAACAAATCTAAAACCATTGATAAACTTGGACTCTCACAGACGATCGATAACACTTTAGTTTATTGCTTTTGTCAAGCCAGGAACAAGTGGAAATAAGCAAATGAACGTTAAAATATGGTAAAATATACAATCAAAGAGAGCAAGTATAAAGAAGGTGCAAATAAGTTTGACAGAAAAAACACATGGTTTTTGAGGATTAAAAAGCCAGCGTGATGGATAAACACAAGAAAGGAACCCCCAGGAAGAGCTAACTCCATGTGAAGATAAAGATTGAAAAGTCAGAGCTTCATAATAAAAGCAGAATGTTGTAATACTTTATTTAAGTATTCTCTTCTTCTATGTCGTGATGGAGGGTAGTAAAGTATATATAGGCCCACCTGTCCCTCCATTTCCCTTCAAGTGTTGTATTTGAATTTGTATTGAATGCAAAATAGGATTCATTGGTGTAAACGTATGTATTCAATGAACATGTCGATTAACAAACTGAAGGGTTGCATATACACGTCTCTTCCCGGAGCGAGTGATTGATTTTGTCGCCAACATCCTCCCCCCAAATACTCTCTTCCAGGGTATGTATTAGCGTTAGTAGTCGCTCCGGACAAAATGGTCTGGAAAGCCAGGATATGCTTCTCTATGATGACTATGTCCCGTTAGTCAGACGCTGTTCACCGTGGAATAAAAGAGGTTCATTCGGTTTTTTGTAAGCCAGGTGAAGCACGTCGTCATCAGAGAGATAATCCGTGAACACAAAGACACAAATGCTGAAGAGCTGAGAGGAGCATGACCTTGTTAGTGTCACAGACAATGAGATGCTAATGCCGTCCTCAAAGGAATAGATGATCATTTCTACATGAGTGAATACGTCTGAAGCGGAAGAACATGGGGACATAGAGGGAGGGCGAACCTCACCTTGCACTTGAGAAGATGAAATAATTTTCAGAAAGAATGAACCAGCACTCGTCATGTGTTTCTGCTTTGCAAACCGACTGGTGACTTTTTTCCTGAACCTAAAGAGAAAACGTCCCGTTGCTTTTGTTTTTAAAGCGAGAAGCAAAAAAAACGTGTCCATGAGTGAATTAGTGGCAGGATGTAACAGAGGAGCAACACAGGCTGTTTGTTTTCAGAGAAAACATTTATTTTCGAGCGTCAAAGACGGGTCACATCCTAAAGTCAACCCACAATAATTATAATTGCATCAAAGATTTCCTGTGACCTAATTCGACCGGCTTACTAGCAACATCAGAAGGTTCCCAAATAACCCAACATTGTCCACTATCATCAAGAAATGACAGACATATTTCTGGACCCTCACACTCGTTCTTTCACAGTAACAATGGGTTTCAATTATTCTTGATTCTTTGGCCCCCATTTTCATCATTACCCAAATATTATTGACAGTACGTATCCAGTGCTTTGACAATATTAACATCTGTATCTTTCAACGTTTAATTCCAAAAACAACACACCGTTGCGTCCATAGTGAAATCAAAGACAGTCGGACAAACTCTGATGGAGATGTTGACAATTGAACTGTCAAAACGATTTTAAATGCTAAAAAGGTAATGAATACAACAAAAACAACACATTTGGGGTAATAAAATTGGATGTAGTAATTAAAGTGATGGTTCCCCCAAAAATCTAATGTCACTTATTTTCCTCATGGCAACTAAGGGTTGGGATATTTTCGGACTAATCCTTTCTTTTTCAACACATTTGTTCATTTTAATTCAGCGACTGGTGCTCAGAACTCTTTGTCCAAAAAGACAAACTTAAAATCATCCGAAAACCTCATCTGCTCATCTGTTTTCGATATTTTAAACATCTTTCTTTTGTTATCACACATCGACAAGAGAAATTGTTCCAGAAAAACTAAAACAAGTCTATATTTTAAGCTCGTTTGTGGCAGAAGTTTAAACAATAAAATGCTACACAAACAACAGGAAGTACTCTGGTTACCAGTTTACCGTCTCAATACTGTCTACTTTATTGTTTAATTTTTGTATGAATTAACCCTTTGACTACTTGAAAAGTTATTTCAATTTCCTAGTTTCTAACAGAGATAGTTTAAAATATTAAAAACGTTTCTTAATTTAAAAAAAAGTAGTTATGAAGATCTTACTACAGTATTGCCTTTATGGCTTTTGATGGTACAAAATTAAGGTTGATTTTTATAGGATTAAACAGAGTTTTAGTTGAAGATTCAGGAGTATGTTTCATCCCACCCTAAATATGATAGTACTCACTCGAGCAACTGGTCCGGATAAATAGTCCGAGTCCCATTCTTTTCTTTTTTTTTCTTTTCTTAAGACTAGTGATCAGAAAGTTTTCTCCTGGATGATGGAGCTCCTCTTTGGGGAGTCCATACACCTTCAATTTCGTAGATTGTGGTTTTGTTTTCTTATTCTTAATATTATTATTATTATTATTATTACTATTATTTTCTGTTAAAAAAGCTTATTCCATCCAACTGTAACTTAATGTAGCTTTGCTCAACCATTTCCACCACTTCCTATAACATTGGTCTGTATATATAGATGCCTGTGACTCAGTCTCAACATAACACCTGTCTAAAGTTCAGAGCTGGCACCTGAGTCATCTTCGCACATTAGGAATATGTATTTGGAGTTCTTCAAGTCGTCCCTGCCTGCTCTCCAAAAACCAATGTTCCCTGAAATTAACTGTTTACCGTCACTATCGTGAGGAGCATTGTTCCGTTCCCCGAGCCGAGAGAGAGAGAACGGCCTCATTAAAAAGTAGCTGGATATGCAGATGTCCACTGGAAACAGAGAGGATGCTGGTTAACAGTAAAACAAAGAGGGAGGGGAACTGAATGAAGTGAAGCCGTTCACAGACATTAAATAGTCTCAGAGTAATTGAAGAGCCGTCAGTGATAAGAGAAGCATTTAGATTGAACAAGGAGTGAAGCTGCGGGTCCTCAATAAAATGTCCGGCCAAATTGGATCAGTCGATTAACTTCAGTTCTTGATATTCTTCCCAGCGCTCCATGTGAGCGGGTCAGAATCGCAAGAAATCCTCCAGCAGAATGTAAAACATTTGCAGTATTTCCCACGAGAAGAAGTCAAAAGTTCAGCCACTCGTTTTTTAAACAGGGTTGCAGGGGGACCGGTTCTACTCCCTGCCCCCTCCGGCGGGTCTTCTTTGCTCATTGATGAGCCTGGACTAGGGGACATCGAGACCCTCTCCAAGCCAGGTCGGATTTGACAAAATTGTCAAAGACTGTATAAAATATGGACGTAGTACTTCTCACGTTTTTTCACAGTTTTGAAGCCAATCCATGATTTCAGTCTTGGAAATGTGGTCTTAAGTTTTAAGAATCAAAGGGTTAGAAAAAAATAATCTCTGGTAAAATCTGTGCTGATCAGAAATGAGTGTTTAAGAAGTTTTATGAACATATGCTTTTGAATGCAGTATAATATTTTTCTTTTGTTTTTTTGAGTGGGTACGTGATTTCTGGTCTTTTCGCCGCCAGCCTCTAGTGGTCAATGAACTTTGGCTTTTTTAAACTTCTGCATTAGATTTCCTTTTTAAAAAGGAATATCATGCCTCTGTTATTCTACCGTTCCTTTTTTTGTGCAGTACAAATCATATGGAACCCCAGACATGACTTAGTGTTACAGTGGTCTCAGGCTATATCGCGGTTCACCTATCGCTGCCTTGCTGTTTCGTGGATTTTTATTTTGCATGCTTTTTTTTTTTACAGCGTACAGTATGTACGCTCATTGTGTTCGGCGTCCTGATTGGCTAACTACGGTCAAGACACTAGCATGGCTGAAAACATGTTTTGCTCTTTGGTTTCATTTACTTATATTGTACTTGTTTTTTTAAATCCGAAAGTTTGAACTTTGAGAGTGTTCAAATAAGAGAAAACAGTGAGAAAATGTAAAGTGTGTGGTTAGGGGCTCTACGGTCTTAAAACGTTTCCTAATTGTAAAAAAATTAAGCTTATTACTTTGTGGATTTGTCTATTGAGGGTCATTTTAAGAACGTATCCCCTGCGATAAATGAGGGAACACATTCTGATTTTTTAACAAATAACAATGTAATATCTTTGTTCTAGTCAAGCAATTGTAGTACATTCTTTAGAAAAAACTCAAAACTGGTGTCAATAATGTGAAAAAATAAATAATGTCTAAACAAAAAGAAAAAAAACGAGAGTAAGCCTATTTTTCAAGATTTAGTTATTCCTCAAAACATCTATTTTTGTGGTTAATGCCCAAATATATAAATCGCAATAATATAAAATAATAATTCTTTTGTTTGGCCACAAATTATTATTTTTGTTTTATAATGTCATGTCTTAGCTCCATGCATAAAAATAAAAAAAATCAATTTTCACTGTTTCACTTTAAAAACAGAACATTCCAATTTCCCCATTTTGCCCAATAAAAATATTAATAATGAATTGTTACACATTCCAATTCTACATTAATAGACACATACATTACCACGTTTTTTTCAAACACCACCCAGTTACGCTTAAATGTTACGACTACATCACAGAAAATGACATCACTCAAAACTTGAAGGAGCCAAAAGCTCTGTTATGTCATCACAGATATCAATTGAAAAGACAATATTGAAATATATCATTATTAGCTGAGCGAAGCCAGCGTTGTTCAATTGTTGAAAAATGGAAAGGCGATGTAAATTAGTAATTTAGACTAAATTTATCATCCTTTAAGAGCCTTTCATGGACTTTAAATGGTTGCTCGAGTCATTTAATGGCCGATCGTGATATGTTTCTGAAAAATGACCCAAAAGCTGTGAAGGGTTGAAAGAAGGACAAAAAGCGTTGGAGGACTTGAGATTTTTAAAGGCTGTGACTTGCTTAATATTTGAGCTACGGAGTCTAATTTAGTTTAAAACCTCACTTGGAATGAAACGGAAAAAATAAAAGTGAGTCTTTTCATACTGTTGTGAAACTTATAATAAGGTGACCTTTGCTCACGAATTAGGCCAAAAAAGGCCGAAAAATCTGTGTCCAGTCCGGACGCAGAACCAGGAAAAAACTAAAGAGCTTTTTAATAGATATAAAATGATTTAGTGGCTGTTTTTTGTAGTAAACCAAACTTAACTGTGCACCATGAGTAAATGGTTGACTCTCCAGGACACCCTTAGATGTTAGATTTTCACAAGAATGTTTTCTCCTTGTCACACGGACAGAGTAGAAACCATCGACCCCCGACTGAGCCGTAGTGCAGCTAAAACAACAACACATTCGAGGTTACGAAAAGTTACATCCACAATGTCTCTTGTCGTATATCGTCGCCGAAGCGCATCAATGGTAGCGGCCGGTCGGATGTCCTTTGATGTCACCAGGATTTAACGGCAAAATGTCAATTTAAAAAAATTACGCGTTTTTAGTTCATGCACTTTTTCTTTACCTCACACCCCAGAGAGGAGCCATGAATCACGACCGAGCAGCTTCTGGTCCGTATGAAAGAGGACAGGGAGGAAAACTAATGATCTTTGGAGTGTTTTCACGTGGCGTGCTCCTCTGAACACAAAAACAAGTGTTTCGGATTAAAATGTCATTCACTTATAAATGAAGTTTGAAACGGTTTCAAAAATCAAACCAAAGGTTTGGACACGATGAGGTGATCAATCAATTGATCCTATTTTTGCACTTTCCAAACTTAACATTGTATGAAGATATTCCTGGATAGATGCAGGTTCCTCAGGGGCCACTGTTGTGAGGAGCCGTCAAGCCAAGAGAGGAGCGAAGAGACAAAATATGAGACTTAAAAAACTGATTTAGAAAAAAAAAGAATCTGGAAAATGTACAATTAACCTTAAAATGCTGATAAAATATTTAGAAACTCTTCAAACTAACAATTAAAAAAAAAAAAATGTTTTAAATAAATGGATATATAACAACTGTTTTTTTCTTAAAAGCTCTCGATATTCACTCAAATTATAGTGAGAGGCAAGAAGTATCATCAAAAGGACAATGAAAAAAGGTAAAAAAGAGCCAAAAGAAGGTTGTGTTCAGACGATAATAAATTAATTTTTAACTAGATCTGTCAGAGACTTGGATCAGTTTTACTTTAATACCATTTGGGCCACACTTTGCACATGGACACGGAATGGGAAGGAAAGAACCGTCATTATTTTGGTCAGAAAATCTTATTAACATGATTATTTCTGTCACAACCAATAAATTTTTCCTTATTTTTAAAAAATATATCCGACTCACATGCAACAGTATTACAATAATGAACTTACAAAAAGTACAAGTTCCATTGAGGCCCAAAAAGGACAGGGCTTCACTATGAATGCAGTGACACCATTGACCATCGTCGCAATTTTCACCATCCATATTTCTTATTCCAAAGCGTAGCTACGTCATCTTGTTATTGTCCTTCTCCACCGACCAATCAGAGTCCTCGTGGCTGAAGATTATAATCACAGCTTCCTTGACTCGTGAACCAGGATCATCGTTGTCCTTCACCTGTCTCAGGATCTGATCCCAAACCTGGACATGATATTCTGATCAATTCTATCTGAGAACCAAGATCTCAGACTCGGAGGAGCCAATACTACACCACTCATTTCAGGCTAAAAATATTCTTTTTTTTAAAGGATATTATTTTTAATTTCCAAGTCTGTCAAGCGGTCGTCTCATATTAAAGTATAAAATGACTTGAGATGAAGTTCAGATAAGAAAGTCTCGGACAAAGAGGCTCTGGTTCTTAACGAGGATTCTCAGGATTAAAATATCTCTTCGGAGGTTTGGCCATGAACGATGTCAAGAGATCTGTTGCTCTTTATTTAGAGACGCATTTACAAAACTTCCATTAAAGGTTTATTTGGACTTTTTTCCACTTCAGCATGTCTCGAAAGATCCTCAGATGATCCCTTACAGAAACTTTTTTTTTTTCTTTCTATAAAACCCTCCAGCGTTCCGGGTTCAGAGAGTCCAGATGATCGATGAGCAGCCATGAGGTCACACTTAAAAGCTTCACACACAGGATGATAAAGAAGGTTATTGGCGGCACGTATGGCAGCCGTTCAGATGTATGTGTCGGACGCGGGTCTCGTCGGGGATAAAAAAAGACATCATGACGACAGACGAGTTTGTTTGCGGATCGTAAATGTATTCTGGTCCGTCCTGAATCGACCCCTCGGACTAGTGATCCTTCTTCATACAGAAGACACTGGGTCAGTTTCTCACTGGCATCAATCCATGGTTACATTATGACCGTCTGCCTTTTATACAGTTAGCGTTAGCGGTCGGTTCAAGACAAAGTGCTTTCTTCAGCGCAACGACAGATAAGGTGACGACAAGTAAACAATCAATGTTTCGACCACTAATCCTTATTGAAGACAAACAGACACATCAAGTCAGAGCCGGCGAGTTAATTTCCATGTATTTATGAGGCTGAGAATCAGTAAAAAGTGATAGTTATTGATGAAAACGGCACAAATATTAAGGATATCAACATCATCACAAAGTAAAGGGAGTTATTTTGAGTTAAAATAATAAAAAAAAAAAAAAAAAACTTGTGTGTAAAAAATGACTTGCTGGGTAGTTACTGAGGGACTATATTCGTTACCATTAGCGAGAAAATAGAATCATTGTCAAAGAAGAAATATAAAAAAATTATTTGCAAAAACAAATACATATTTCATTAAAATGTTGTAATAATTATTATTTATTTCCATATTTGTATCATTTAACATTTATTTATTTTAAATATATTAAACTAGAAACTTGGAGAAAAGCAAAACATAATAATAAAAACATAATATGTAATTTAATAAATTTTACTTTTAATTTTACTTAAAATTAAAAAAAAAAATTGGTATAAACATTAAGTTGTATTTTTAGTCATCATACACAATTTTAATTATTTTTCGGTATTAAAAAAAAATTCATTAATTAAGGTAATGTATTAAATAAAAAATTAAAATAAAAAACAAGTAACAATAGAAATAAAAAGTGAAATAATAAAGTTTAATGTTTTATTTTTATATCTTTATTAATAAACATGGAACATATTTAACCTGCTTTTAATTTAGTTTCATTACTTACATTTTTCTTAGTACAGCAAAATAAACTTTTGAATTTAATTGGGGAGAAAAGGTACAAAAGATGTGAATAATGTAATCTAAAATATTTACTTGTACAGTGAAGATGAAGTTGTTGAACAAAAAAACAGTAAAGAGAAAGTCATGGATGATATGGTTTAACTAGCATCAAAATGTAGAAAAACACAACAATTCTGCTAAACTTGTTCTCAGGTCTGAGCTTCTGAAGGACTCGAGACATTGGTTTTAAAAAATCCAATTAGAAGTTGTGTTTTGTTCTGGAGGAGGAGCTCAGCTGAGTCTGAGCGCACGATAATGATTCTTGGGTTGTGATGGAAATCTGCTGCAGGGCTGATGACCTTCAAACTCAAGCACATACCAGCTGATCCACAGCTGTGTTGTCAACAATGTCCCTGAAATGATGTTTTCATTCAGTCGAGCCGCCGCAGCACTTTTCTCATGGACGCATCGAGTCCTCTTTAACCATTTCTGAACCGGTTTTTAACCTCAGATTGAGGGAAAACCACAAGATCCACAGACACTCCAGGCTCGGCTTCATACGTCGACAGTTTATTTTCTCTGCAGGGAGTGGAGTGACCTCAGCTTCACGGCCTCCGTCTGGAGGTCCGGGTCGTATTATGTTCATCAAAAACCACTTGCTGCTTACAAAAACCACTTCCAGTGTCAAATGTTCAAGCTAACCAAACAGATGTATGAGAGACGGTCTCTTCCCACAGAAAATGTCATTTTCTTTCCTGTAAATATTTACGTACGAGAAAGACTTCCGCCAAAGAGCTCCATTTATTTTGAACAAGCCATATGTGTCTGTAGAGTTTCTGGAGCTCCGACTTACCATTAAGCACTGCAACAATTAAAGAAAGATTTTACGGTATAAATCAAGTTGGTTTTCAAATAAATGTTGGTCCTGTGTGATGGTACGTTTGTTAAGACGTTTCTATTTGTTCAGGCTTTTCCTTGATTTTCTGGAACTCCTGTTGTATTATCAGTTTTATCTTGATCTTTAAAATATATACTTTATTGAATATTGTTTTGATTGTTTAAGCACTTTGTGACCCTGGTCTGGAAAAGCGCTGTACAAATAAAAATTACTTACTTACTTACTTATAATACTAGTCAGGACTTGCCTTCTTGCCTTTGAAAACAGACCTTAAAGCACTAATACGCAAGATTCAAAACATTGTTTCTGGCTCCCCCAGAGTCTGAACAATGTAACTGCAATATCATGGCATTGCATTCGTTTACACAACAAGATCAATGTTCTTGTTCCGTCTACTAATCGTTTTATATACAGTAAACTTGGTAACTTCATAAAAAATCTCAGTATTTCTATGGAAGTAAATGTCAGTGTCATGGTCAATGGTTGAATTTAACATTTAAAATGTCGAAAATATGAATTATTTAAATTGAAATGCTGTTTTTGTAACCTTTTTTTTAAATTGATTTCAATCATTTGGTCATTTAAAGGTTGAATTTTTGTATTTTTTATTTCATAATAATTGTATTTTCTTTAAATTATTGGAATAACAAAATCAAACTGTGTTAAAGAAAAAAGAATCATACATTTTGAAAATATTCGATTTTTAAATTAAATTATTGAAAGAAACTTGTTTTTTTTAATCAAAATGTTTGCTTCATTTTTTTCAATATGACAAAAAAGTGAAGAAAAATTTATTCCATTTAATTCAGCCACAAACAAATCACTGTAAAGAGTTTGGTGGTCACGTCGAAACGCATAAGTAATTACCAATAAGAAAACATGTTAATTTAATTGTAAAAGTTTAATTAAATGAATTGCAGTAACTCAAGACGTCAAAGAACATCTGTATATGAATGTTCGGCGACAACAAGGACGACAACAAATTTGAATGAAAGTCTTGTACTTGGATTGGTGGATGTTAAAAAGAGGGGTTAGCAGACGTGCTAAAGTTAGCATCATCTTCTTAATACTTTCTTAGCTGCTTTAGAGTTAATTGAAAATAAACTTTTTCTTTTAAAATGATTCAATGGTCTAGTTGTTATTGAGATTAATTAAAAAAAGAACTATATCTCTGAGGCAAAACATATGATTAAGAAAACAACAAACGACTTGACGGAAACGGAAGAAAACGAGGGATGTATAAGAGACAAAAACATAAATAGAAAAACAAAGAGAGGGGGGGGGTGAATGAATGATTGATCGTCTCTTTGTTTGTGGTTTCATTTCACCTCCCTCTGTGCAAGAGTAAACATCGAGAACCCTCTTTGTTCGCACATCAACGTGTCTCCGTTATTCACTGCGACAACAATTAGAAGAACCAGCAGGTCTACATCACAGACGCTCTAATCACATGCTCTGCTGAAGTGACGATCAATTGTAATTGGAAAATCAATCGCACACTAACGCCCACATAAGAACGAGTGACGCGACCTCCGACAGCTACTTGTTCCTGGCGCAGACACAGTTGCTCAAGAACTTGGGAATGCCACTGCAGATTCAAGCAAAGAAAGAAAAAGATGGATTTTCTTTGGAAGTCGATGGACTTGGAAACAGGATATCTGACATGTCGGGCCAACTAGACCTACTAACTGGAAACTTCTGACCACATTATGAGTTTGATTTTCACGAAATACTTTTTTTTTTACTTGCATCATCAAAATGGATTCTGTTCGCCTGCTTTTTTTTTTTTTTTAGGATATTCTCTTCTTTTTCTCACCGCCTATTCCCTCACTCAGAGCCAGCCCAAATCAGCACTAAATTAAATCAATGCAATGAACCGCCAGGAAATATTTTTCTATTACGAAAAACCATCTCGGCCACAATCTACAGAGAATGTTCCTTTTTTTTTCTTTTTTTTTAACTGCCTTGTTCATTTACTGTAAGTAATAGTTATTTGTAAAGCGCCTTTCCTAAGAGAAACTGGCAGCCAATGCAGAGTTTTAAGGATCGGAGAAATGCGAGTTCTTCTACTAGAGAAAGATCCTTCTTGTTAGGACACCAAAATAAAATGTTACAATAGTATCAAGACCAGTACATCATTAACCCCTTTCTGTTATATTCCTTTTGTTTAAATGTTTTATTTTATTCTATTTATTTGTTATTTGTTTTTTTTGTAATGTTGAAGAAAAGGAAAGGAAATCAAATCATTTTGTGCACAGTAGATTGCAATCTAATTTCTAAAACAAATAAATTAAATAAATAAAAAAATGAATCCCCTGGTCAGGGGAACGGTACTGGTCCGTAGGGAATGTGTATCAGGGCCCACAAAAAAATAGAAAACACAAGTGAATCATTTATGTTTGTCATTAGAAATGCCTGAAAGGTGTTTTGTTTCTGTTATTTAAATCGTGACACATCAAGGTATTTGTTTTTGATCAACTTGTATCCCCAAAAATGCTCCAAACTAGTAAAAAATGATTGAAACATAAACTCTATCATTCTACCATTTTTACTATGTTAACATTCAGTTTATTAACATCATTTCTGTGCAAGAAAGGTTGGAACCACTTCTCCAGACAACACATATCAAAGTCAAGACCATGACATTTAATGTCACAAACCACTAGAAACCAAAGTAGATTAATGTTTGTTTGTGACCAAGAAAGAGAATTTCTAAGTAAGTAAGTAAGGAATTTTTATTTGTATAGCGCTTTTCCAGACCAGGGTAACGAAGCGCTTAAACAATCAGAACAATACTCAACAAAGTATATATTTTAAAGATCAAGATAAAACTGATAACACAACAGGAGTTCCAGAAAATCAAGGAAAAGCCTGAACAAATAAAAAACGTCTAAAGATGTTTCTTGAAGGAGTCAGTAGATCCATCAAGCGTAAAGAGAGAAGAAGATCATTCCAAAGCTTAGGAGCAACAGCCTGAAAGGATGTCAGCGAAGGATGGACAATTACATTTCCTCAGGGGCCACATTTTACACTGGGACTTTTGTAAGGGGCCATCTAACGAAAAGTGAAAGGACAAAATATAAGTACAAACATAAAAACGGGCATTCAAAAAACAGAATTACTCCTTAATAAAATTGAAGAAAATGGATCTTTGTATCATTTTCTTCGTGTTATTTCCTTTTATCTACATGCTTTATATTTGGATTTTGTCATCCCTTGCACTTTGTTCCTTTAATTTGTTCTTTTTATGAATCTATCGTCTGCTGCGAACTGGGAACCCAATTTCCCGAAGGAGATCTATAGAGGGATTATTAAAGTCTATCCATCCATCCATCCATTTTGAGGGCCAAAGAACTTCATCAGGTTTTATATAGAGTTAATACAATAATTAATACAAAATACAATCGTTAGCCGTCGCAAATCTTTCTACATGTTATAATCGGATAGTAAGAATGGACGAATAAATACAGTTGAAGGCCCCCACTAAGCCCATGTCTTGTAAGGACAACCAACACCGTCTTGACGGCAACTTTGGCCCCTTGTGTGAGAAAGTTTGAAACCCCTGCTCTAGACATATAAAACCACATAATGATATATAAAAAAAAGATGTTGAGGGTCAATAACTTCAAGAGACATTTAAAACCCTGGACATGGAGGAAATATTCAAGTTTTAAACACGTGGCTCCTCGTAATAAAAGCTAATCATCTAATGGTCGGCGCTCACTGCTCTGCTAAAGTGTCGACTCAGCAGCGATCTATATGTAGCACTTGGACCGCGGCCAGACTCTTTTCCAGCTCCGTCGGCCAAGACTCCCCTCTGCTCCTCAACGCCAGGATGGTCAATCAGCGCCGCCCCCCCCGCCCACCCCGGCTCATCGATTATACGGCTATGACCGCTCCGGGTAAAAAGGTCGGCCAAGAGCCGCACCAAATGTATCAAACAAAGGTGAGGCAGCCTTCGGATTTTATTTTTGTCGAACATTAAAAGTGATCTTTAAAGTGCCGGATCTGTAGTTTCTTGCTCAGGAGACTGAAAATGTCTTCGCCCGGCGGTTCATTTCCTGCAGGTACGAAAACCCCTGCAGCTGTTAGCGCCGCGTGTCTCGCCCGTAAATCACCGCAGAGACGTCTCTCGCCGAGGTCACTCATCAACCCCAATAATCCTCCAGTCACACTCGGATAAAACTTCAAATAAAGATCCACAGAAAGTTGACAAAGGGAAAACAAGAAGTCGTGATTTAAGAGTCGGGGGGCCGTCGAACTTCATCACGCGAGGAGCCAAAGTATTTCAACAATGCAAGTCACAGGCCGAACTGAATACATAATCTCCAAACTGTCTGTAACAGGAAGGGTTTGGAGGATTCATCTTAATTATCTTTGTGTTCGTTAACCTTGAGTTATTGGAAGTCTCCGTATAATTGTAGATATTAATAATCTCTGTTCCGTATCTGAAACACTTATTTATAGAACAAAACGTTGCTGAACTTTGAGCAAAGTTTCGCAATTTATTGGTGAGACGGTTCTCAAAAGTATTGTAACTAGAAAGGATACAATACTCAAAAGTATGAATATATTTAATCGGTGCCATCGGGCTTTGAATGCGACTCTGCATTGGACTTTGAATCCAACATTTTTATAGCATCAAAATCTGACGTTGAATTTGAAAAACTCTTCAATTCCAAGCACTGTTTTTCTTGCGCCATTTTTTTATACATGAACATTTTTATAAAAAAATTAAAGTAATAAAAATTCAGTGTAAACAAATTCAATGTTAAAAAGTTCAATGAATGAAAGTGCACTGTTGGAGTAATATCCAATGTTACCAATGCAAACGAAGTAAAACGTTTTCCTGTGACCTTGGCGTGATGTCAAAGTGATCGATTGCTTTTCCTTTCCCGTATGTTAATAGTTAATTTTGTTTACGCATTTCTTACACTGAATTTATTTAAATTGAATTTTATTTTACATTGAATCGTTTACAATCAACGTTTTTTACATTTATTATTTTTACAGATTACATTTTAAACTGAAAATAATCACGGATTTGAAGGTAAATAGTGCTTGAAATATGGATTTTAAAATTCAAAGTCAGATTTTTATACCGTAAAAATTCAGTGTGTGAAACTCATATTTAACATCCAATAGCATACTTTACTTCAATATTAATACCGCGCTGATTACAACTTAAAATAGTTTACATTTAAATATTTTTCCACCCTTTAGAAAGTAATTGCTAAAGATACCAAAAACATTTAATTGAATTGTTTCTGCAAACTAAGCAATTCTTATTGTGCAGAGGCAATTATTCGGTATAAACTCGTGTACCATGTTTGATAAACGAGCTGATGATGCTAATACTGGTCCTGATCGTAATCTCACGGATCAAGCAGATTAGCAAACTAAATCCTATAGATCTATGTAGATGAGAAAATGTCTTGTAGTTGTATTAATCAGTTCTGCTTCAGTGAAATGTACTTTGATGAGTATAAAGATGCATCTTAGTGTACTTGAGAACATGGAAAAAAAACTTGTTTCTGGGAAATTGGAACTTGGAGTTGCAAATCGGGAAACAAGATTTCAACGTCCATTAACTTTTTTCTGTTGCCCATCAGTCTAAGATTAAGTAATATATAAATTAAGAAAAAATTTGGCTAACATATTTCATTTATATAGAAAAATAGTTGGATACATGAACTTTATTGGTCCCAAGGTATTCGCAACTTCTCAATTATACGTCTGTGTAATCCAACGTGTTGATGTGATACAAGCAGTCGTCTGAAATATAGGGTCAGTTTAATAGGATTGTCAACTCAGAGGTGGTTCAGATTCTCAGAATTCCGATCTTGGAATTTGCAGGAAGACCCAGGGGGTGAATCCTTGTACACCTGGAATGCACGAGTAGTTCAGCACTATGTCCTGAAATACAGCTGTTAAATCAGGGATGTCCAACAACAGGTTGATCACAGAGTCATCGTAAGAGTGCGACGAAACATCCATTAATAAACCATAACATTCTTGATGCTCCAGTTGCCTGCACAGGTTTCACAACCCAGTAGCAGGAAATGTTGAAGCACCTTACACGCACCTATAGATGTGGATTAGTCGCTACAAAAGAACAAGTGTCTTTTTTTTATTACACCCTTTTACACCTGCTAATAAAGAGTTAGTTCACCCAATATACAGTAAGTGTTCCAGGGAAAAAATAAGTCTGTATTTTCAGCTTGTTTGAGCCAGACATTTAAAGAACAATAGTGATATAAACAAGCAGTACTCTGAAAGTACTTTGAGTAAATATTGCTAGCACTTACAGTTTAGGCAGTAGACTGTGTGCGCTCTGGAAGAGCTCACGATATTAAATTGAAGTACTTCCTGTTTATAAAATGTAAAATATAATTATAAAAATATAAATATAATATAATTAGAAAAACCTTTCTAAAAGTTTTTCTTCATTACAAGATAGACGTTACAGACGAGTAGTATGTATGTATTTTGCTATTTTTAGGTTTGTTTTATTCAATGTTTTAAAGTATGTTTTTATGTCTTTTTGGAGGAGGTTTGTCCACTCAGCACCAGTCGCTTATAAAAATGAACGTAATTTTTGGTCTATAACTCCAAAAAGGAACGGATTACTCTGAAAATAATCCCAACCCTTAGTCGGCGTGAGGGTGAGTAGAAAGTGAGTGAAGTTTGAATTTTGGGTGAACTATCACTTTAAATCAGATCTAAAAAGTGTCCACAATGAAAGAACTGGAGGCAAAACATGTAAATATGATATGAACCCTTTTTTGTGGGCGTGGCACCTAAGACGACATTCACTGAAAGTCAACATAATTTTGAAAAATTGTGTGTAAAGCGATCCAGTCATAAAAAGGCAATGGAAAGAAAAGGTAAAAGTTAAGTCAACAAAACAGAATTGGTTATTGGTTCTGTTCACGTGCACTGAAAGCGTAAATGACACGACTGTTCTATTGCAAAAGTGAAATTCAATCCCAAAACGTTCTGGGCCTGATATGGCCTGACATGCATTTTCTGGCGTTGCTGCTGAAAAACACTGAACACGACCACCTATGAAGCGAGTGCATCGCAAGTTTATCGTTTACTCAACAATCAGCGGCTTTGTTTTGCTTGCCGAAAAGTGCGAACAGCGAAGAACACCAGACATCTCTTTGTTTGGACTCCCACACGGAACTGTTGATTTTGATTGATGGACTGTCACGGGCAGAATGAAGACAGGTTCGAGTAGAGGAGCCGATATATTCGGGAACTCACCAAAGAATTCCTCCATTATCACATTGTTTCTCAGCTTTTCCCCTTTTTGGAACTCCTGTCAAATGGGAGTTAGAGACGTTTGAATCAATAATCCAGCCGTAAAGTTCCATCTTGGCCAGTCGATAAGTTCTTTTTGGTCGTCTACGTCACCTTCGGGTCACGTGTTGCTTCCGTAAATCATAGCCGCCCGATAGCTACCGGCCGCCACAACACTCGAAAACCCGTGGACTCATAAATAAACCAAACTCGCATTATCTCTGGAAAAACCACAGGGAGAAGTGAAAGTCATCTATGTGGAAATCAGCCTCTTCACACTCAACATTAACATAAACCTCATTCTAACGTATCTGTGGTTTCCATTTCTAACGCCGAGCTCCTCATCAGCACACACCGGTCCACTCGACGCTTCCCATTTGAACAAAAGTTGATCGGTGGATTCGGTCATGCCTTAGGCGTCCATCAGAAAATTGAATCTGCAAGAGCTGACAGTTTCCTTTTACTCGTCGTCTCATGACTCACTTATGAGGTCATGGTTGTGTCATGCGATACGTTTTGCAATCCAAAGACGGCCTGAGTCTTCCATTTGGAACTTCTTGAAGACATTAAGGTTTATATTTCAATAAAGTGAGTAAAAAATAAAATAATAACATTTTTCTTAACAATTAAATTAATACTATACAATCAACATGTGAATTATTGCAGCCTTTGTTAATGTTTGTGTTGCAATTAAACTTCCTGCCACTAAATGGCAGCAGACATTACGTCCTCCCCAGCTAAAGGAAACTTGAAATACCACAAGATCCTGGTGAAGACTGAGGACAAGAGGATACAGTGGACCCCAACAGCTTTTAAAGCTGATGTTTGGACATAGTTTCAAAACAATTTTAAAAAGGAAGCAGTTACGACTATCAAGAGTCATGTGGTCCGTAAATTCTGCAACACCAGAGTCAAGTACTCGACAATACTACAAATGCTACAACAGTATCACGATATATTGAAGTGATGACCCTGCATCCTGATATCCCTAGAAGTGATGGTTCTAAATTGTAAAAGTTGGCAGTGGTTCCCTAAAACTGACATGCCCAACCTTTTTTACGAAACAGAAAGGTTTAAAATAGGCATAGTTTTTACATTGTTTTGAAACTGATTCACCGTAACAGACATCTTGGAAATACAGTCTACCAGGTTAATCATACAGTGGTTAGGAGATAGAGATTGGGCGTGCCGTATTATGATTAATACACAATCCATTGTCAGTCAACCATGCCCCTTATTGTGCAAATAAACACAAACTCACACACTTTAAGACCAGTCGAGACCGACAAAAAAACTGTCTTGATAATGTCTTGGTTGTTGTGGTCTTGTCTACAAAACTACTGAATTATATTAGAAATGAAAATGTTTGAAACAACACTTTACTGTCTGTTGATAGTAGAATTTGTTTTTATGACTTCAAATATTTTTTTAACTTTCAATGCCATCCTTTTTATGCTGGACAAACAATACTGCCTGAAAAATAAATGAGTCTTTTAATAAAATGACTTAACAAGGCATATTATAAGTGGAACTAGTTAGGATTTTTTAGGTCCTAAAGTTACCCTGCAACTACTTCTACATGATCAGTTGTTTTAGTTTTTGACTTCATGAGGGTCAGTCAACGATGTGTCTTTTATTTCCCGAACCTCTCCAGATCTGTGTTTTTACCATCAGGAAGTACACGTACATGGACTTTTATAGGGGGAAAAAAAAGTAGATCGATGCTTGAGAGCAGTTGCAAAATCTTCCTTTTCAGTCTTTAAGAAGTGAAAGACGTAGTGTTTAGGACGGTGAACAATACTTTTTCGTAACGGGTGAGAGTTCATATGATAATCCAGGGGAAGAAAAACACTTTGTTTACAACAACAACAACAACTGATTGTGTTTACGCAACTTTGAAAGTATTGAAGGTGTGGATCGATAAGTGAACGCTGCAGTTTAAAGTGAGAGAAAGAGCGAGATAAGCAACCGTCCATCACAACAACTCATCAGTTCGGCTTAACATGGGTGAACTTTTGCTCTTTCGCCGTAACGGAGAAGAACATAAAGAGAGTTGGAACTTGTGTCTGGGAACATTTTTGAAAGGTCTTCGTCATTTGAAATAAAAGTTCTTATCAGAAATCTGAAGCAGTGAGACGTCGTGTTGACAGATTGCTGTCGAGGTCTGGCTCCGGCAGATCAGGTGGTCAGTCATATTGACAAGAAAAGAGAGTTGCGGGCCAAAGTGCACGTGTGATAGAAGTCGAGTAAAAAGCTCTGAAAATATCTTTCAGCAGATAAGCTGGATGTGGCCCCGGGGCTCTTTAGAAGAAGCCGAAAAGGACGTCCGTACGCTCTTTTGTGCCGCCAAGACCGTTTGGTCTCCTCCGCATGCTGGCAGCTGTGCAGTATTGATGGAATCTATTTTCTCAGCTTTTCATTACTCTTCACTGAGCCGTCCTCGAGCTGTGATTCAAGCGGCCGGATCTTGTTGTTCTTAAATCTCCGTGTTGCTCGGCTCCAAAACACACAAAGACGAGTCCACAGTCTGAGACTCTGATTCCAAATTAGCCGATACCAGATCTGTGTGTAGGGCAGAACAAGCACTTAGGAAGTGATGTCAAAGATGGTTGCATGAATGACACCAGTGATTGATGCCAAATATGACATCACCGCGACGATTGAAGAGGAATTGGAAGTATCACAACAAAAGATTCCCAGGTGTTAAAACAAGAGAATGTTGTGATGGTTACGTTTATTTATGACCTTTGAGATCCATATCGAGGCGAAAGGTAACAAACATATCTAGACTGTGGACTTTTAACCGTAATGAATCAATATTCACCAGCACTGTATTGATTATTTTATTTTATTTCATTTTAATTAAGATAATAATTGTAATAATCCCATGAGATCCCAGCAAGGACTGAGGACGAGAGGATACAGTCGACGTTTCGATGTTTGGACATATTTTGGTTTCAAAACAGATTGACTTAATCAAGAGTCATGTGGTCTGTAAATTCTGCAACACCAGAGTCAAGTACTCGACAATACTACAAAAATACTTGTTCCAATAGTAACGAAAAATATTGTATTGTTGCCTCTGTATTGTGATATACATCGTATCAACAGATTATTACCAATACACACCCCTATCGTGTGTATATAAATATTTGTGTGTCTCGAAGTGTCTTCAACAGACAAGGGACATGTTCCCACCTCGTGACCAAAGTACCCCGGATAGACTCCTGCGATTAAGTCAACCCTTGTGTTGTCTCCGGGTCAAGGTGAACGACCTCACTGGCTTCCATAAATACATATGCAGTGGTGAAGGTTGCTGACCACCGGGTCACTTTGACCCAGAGACCGCACTAGGGTAAAGGGAATCAGAGGTAGAAAATTAATGAATGATCCATAGAGACATCTTTACAGCATCAATCAAGATGCAATAAAGTAGCAACAATAAAAAAAAAAATCCTCTGTCCATTTGATTGTTACATTTATCTGAGAATTAATTAAAAGATTTGATTTCCCAACAAAACTTCCAAAGAGAGGCTCGACTTATGATCCTGACTTAGAGTCACATCATATGGACTCTTTAAGTTTGAACACGACGATCTCCAGTATGTTTTTTTTTTGTTTTTTTTTACTTAATTACATGATTGATACTTGATTACATTTTGAACTCAACATAACTAATAAACTTTCATTTGATCCAAATTTGATTCATATTTATTAGTTAAATTGTTTTAAATGGTTTTAACAGTAAATTTAGTTGTAATTTTGTTTAACTTTATATTTTTCACAAATCTGTGAATTCTAATTCTATAGAATTCAAAGATTTATAAATACTGACAATTATCATTATTAATCATCTCTAAGTTTGGGAAAATGTAGCCTTTAGACTATTGTAAAAGTTTATTTTTGTGTCTAAACAAGAGTTGTCTCGCCTGCAGTTCAAACAAAACTCTGCAGCCAGAATACTGACCCTCTCTAGTAGAAGAACTCATATTTCCCAGATCGTTAAAACTCTTCACTGGCTTCCAGTTTCTTTCAGGATCAACTTTAAAATTCTGGTTCTTACTTTCAGATCTATTCATGGTCAGACCTTATATCAGTGATCTGTTCCAGCCTTACACCCCAGCTCGGGCTCTGAGGTCTATGGATCAGAATCTACAGATGGTTCCTGAACACGCTTCAGGACCAGAGGAGAGAAATCCTTCCAAGCTGTTGCTGGAAAGATGAAGTAACTTACTTGACTCAGAAAAATAGAGCCACAGAAGATCATCCCTTGTGGTACAAATGGTTTTACGGGCGATGATCTTGAGACCCTGGATTAAGGCCCGATTATTGACAGATCTGCAGGATCCTTCGGTCCATTTGTGTGTCATATTTCCTTCATTTTTGAGTCGGAAAGGAAGAAACTTGAACTCACGATGGATCAAACAACAAAATCTTGGACAACAACATTCATTTTTCTTTCTAAGAATCGTGGTCAGCGACAAGAAAAAGCCAATATGACCAAAAGTTTACTCTTGTATTACACGTGCAATTAGAAAAGCACTGAAACAGGGCAAACCTCTGCCAAGGACACCATTTAAAATCAAAACTTGAAGAATTCTAAAAGTTAACAACACACACATAAAATTGTCTAGATGGGTTGTTGGATAACAACTAGTTTCTTGAGTTTGTCTATAATGTCACAGAAAGATTCCTCATAGTGACTTGATTGAATGATTAAAATGGTTTGCTATTTTGGTCCTTCAATGCTGCCATAGTTCTTACCAGCAGCAGCACATGAAAGCCAAAAGTGAAAATGTATTTAAAGTTCAGAGTTTTTTCGAGCAACACTACATCTTCTTAGCAACCGGAACTTTCTTCCCATTGGAACAGTTTCTAGCTTGTACGTGTAAGAGATCAGTGTTTGTGTTGGTGCTGCTACTTTTAAACTGTAGTTTTCACTTTATACTGTTCGGAACATGCAGTTCCTCCTGATTTAATTCAGATCATAAATGTCACAGAAAACATGCGTCTGAATACGTGAACAACATTTTGTTCTTCACATCCGAGGTCACTTCCGTGTCACTCCACTCACCCAGGGACCTCCCTCGGCTCTTCTGAGGCGTTCCCATGGCAACATAATCTCCCCAGTGTGTCCCGGGTCCGCCTTGGGCCTCCTTCAAGTTGGCCATGCCAGCGACTCGTCACCAGGGACGCGTCCAAAATCCCCAAAATCCACCTCACTTGGCTCGAGTGGACGGAATGAAGCTTTGGTTTTCCTGTTCCATACGCCTGAGCTCCTCACACGGTTCCTATGAGAGAATATACAGTTATTTTTTCACCGACCGTCACTCGCACACTTTCACTCTTCCTCACTCGATATTCTCCTTTGGTCTGAAACTTGGAGGAGCTGATCCTCATCTCACTTCATCAATCCAAAAATACCTATTTAATGTATTAACATAATCCTTGTCATAGACAGCAATGTACATGTTTTATATTTTTATGTTGATGCTGTCAATATTTTTTTTCCTTTTTTAAAGTATGAAATTTGAACCGTTTACTGAAAACAAAACATAAAATTTGTGTTCGTTATTGTTATACTTTAGTAACGATGATATATTTCAGACCACATGACTCTTGACAAAGTAGTAACTGCTTTCATTTGATTTGAAACCAAAATATGTTCAAACATCAGCTTTAAAAGCTGCTGGAGGCGAATGTATCCTCTTGTCCTCAGTCATCGCCTGGTTCTTATCGGATTTCATTGTACCTTTAGCTGCGGACGAAGTAATAAGTGCTACTGTAGTTTAATAGCAACACAAAACGCCGTGAATATTAACATCCTAATTGCAAAAAAAAAAAAAAAATCGAATAACTTTACTTTATTTAACTATAAACCATAAAAACTATGATAACACTTTAAAAATTATTTTAAGCCGTAAACTCTGATTTTAGTAGTTTATTGTAAAAACTAAAATGTAGTTTATTTTATACACACTTTATTAAACTACAAACAAGAAAATAAATATTGTATAAAAAATATATATATATGATACGAAAGAGAAAAATTAAAAAATAAATAAAATAATTCAAATTTAAAATAAAACTAGTAAAAAAAAATATATATATAGTCATTTTGAGTATCGATCCAGTAACGCGGAAAGAAATCTCAGTACGTCGTCACATCAATATTGTCTTACATCTAGACTTAGAGTAAGTTATATTAATAATAAATCGTCAATTTACATATTGTGTTACACATATAATGTCTAATGGCCACAATCTTTACAGATCCATCTATGTCCAATAATCTTTTGAAGGATTTGCGTTAAAGAGCGACATCTCAACTTCCCTTACAGTAATAAATATTTTTGAAAAGAGCTTCTTGGCAGAGGTCTGCACTCCCCGAGTGCTTTCTGCCGCTGAAAGATAAAAGAAGCAAAAGACTTGTCGGAACATTTCGCATTAATACCGTTTCAGACTGTGTTTCTCAGGAAGAACATCAATAATTCAGGATTAACGTGACTGGGCGGTTTCCAGCTCTGGCGTCCGGCGTGTGGAATAAGTTGCATTTATTAAGTGTGGAAGGAGAAAAAGAGTGAACGCAGAAGTCCGGCCAGAAGAGACAAATCGCTCGAACTTTCACCACAAAATCTGTGTTTGCGGTTCAAATCTGCAGCAGCACTGAGGTGTTTTGTTAACCGTCAGGAGGAACGGACGAGAGAACGGTTGTTCTCGGAGACATTTTCATTGACTACGAACACAACATGGAGTCGTTGTAGACTGAAGCCAATTTAAAGTGGCAGACGCTTAAACCAGAGAGAATCGTGTTAGAATTAAGTCCAAATGTCTTTCCTGGCACCTGACGGCTGGTGTCCTGTTGCCTTCCAGCAGCTGCTGTGTGAGGAGCTGCGAGTCCAGGCTTAAGAAAAACCTTTTAAAATAAAAGCATTTTCTACTGAAGGCTTGACTAGAACATGGGCAGGCGTTGTACTCGCAACCGCTTTGGACCATATTGAGGAGCCGACAGCAAACATTGCATCGAACGCCACATGTAGTAGTGATTCTTACCGTGGTGCGTTCAAAGACAAGACCAGTCAGTGGAAGAAAAACAAAGACAAGAAGCCTTTAGCATTAATAGCTAACATAGGCTTTGAAAACACTTTGTTGCCGTCAACTTAGACATATTTATGAAGCGTGACGGACAGTGATTTGTTCCCTACTTGCAGGGTGTCTTTGAACGCAGCACGGTTGTCTCTCTCAGTTTAACACTCAAACATTCTCACTGGGAGTGTAAATGAAATGAAGAAAATATTTTCAGAGAATTGGAAATATTTTTGCTACTAATGACATAAACTGTACTGTATGTTGATGACTTTTTATGGTGGGGAATCAGTATAGAAGTATATCAGTGGACTTTATATAGTATGAACTATATTGTTATACATAGATATGTTCAGGAGTGAATTTCTTTTCTTTTCGGGTGGGGCAAGGGTTAAAGAGAAAAACATTTTTTTGGCCACTTGCGAAGGTTAAAACAGCGTGGGAGATTGCAAGAAAATAAAATTGGAATTCCTACTTTTTAGCACATTTAGGAACCTTTAAAAAAATAAACCAAAACAATTCAAAACCCGAAAATGTGTAAAATGTTCCTCATTTATTCTTGCACCTACAACGGAAATAGTCAAAGATCCTGTTAAGCTCAATACATTTTTTTATTGAGATAAAAAATCAATAAGTAAATATTTAATGTATTTCTTGCTGTTAAAATCATGTTAAGCAAAAGTTAGTTTCACTTTTATTACTGGAGATAAAGTTGATGCTATTCAAGCAAACTTCAAAATCAGTTTTTAAAGAAATCAAAACAAAACTTTACTGTCACTTAGAAGAAGCCTTGCAAACATTAAACGAAAACAAAACTTTTTTTGTACCTTTGACGTTTTTCTTGCTACTATGATTGAAATCGTAAATCCTGTTTTGCATTTGTTTTTTTTACAAAAGTAATTTACATTTTTTTTACCTGAGATCAAGATGATGTTGTTCAAGCACATTTCAAAATCAACAAGTAACTAATTTTTGTTAAAAAAACAAAACAAACAAACAGTAATATATAAGAATGCGCGTGCATGAATTTATGTTTTTATAAATTATTTTGTAGGATGGGGGTGTGTGGTAGTAAATAAATATATATATATATATATATATATATATATATATATATTTCGATTTTTTGGGGGGTGGGGGCACTTTAAGAAGCCTTGTGTAACGTATTTTAAGTGAAAATCAAAATTTTACACTTTTTTCTACCTATGATGTTATTCTTGCAACTACTGTATAAAGGAAAGAGTTAACATCCTGTTATGCCGAGTTTTTGTACAAAAGTTCTTTGTTGATGTTGTACGAGCACATTTAAAAATCAATAAGTAATTTTTTGTTTGTAAAAAAAAAAATGTGATACGTGTGTGCATTAATGACTTTTATATACAGTACAGTGTATATACTGTATATATATTTTATTAGATTTGGGATTTTAGGCGGGGGGGCACTTTAAGAAGCCTTTGCTGTTTTTCTTGCAACTATAAAGCAAAGCGTTAAAATCCTGTTAAGCTGAGTTTTTGTACAAATGTTTCATTTTTTCCTGGAGATAAAGTCGATGTTGTTGAAGCTCAACTAACACGATCCCAGCGAGGAGGAGAAAGCGCACGAGTCTGTCGGAGAAACTCCAGTTAATACCTTTTATCCAAGATTTTGAGACGCATGAAAATAAACGGTAGCAGGTGAGCGACAAGATCCCGCTCAGATCCCGGCTCTATTTATGGTCGCTCAGAACCCTCGCTTCTGACGAGTCTTGGCATGTTGCACAACGTCTTCCATACATGGTGAGGGACGGACTCAGGTGTTGCGTGGGATTCTGGACCAGCTGTGAGTCCTAGATCAGAACCGTCTGAAGATTCTTTTTTTTTTTATGAGTTAAATGCGACACTGTTTTTTTTTTTTTAAACGCCACTGATCACATGATCTCTGAGCGGAGACAAAACAATGTCATAAGAGACGTCGTGATCCATCATGTCCAGATGTGATGGGTCAGAGGCCGGACGCAAAGGGGGGGGGGGTGGGAGGCCTGACCTTTGACCTCCTCGGGGCAAGAAAAACATTCAGGAATTCAGACGAAGTTCATTGACTGATGAACTCAGAGAACACTTGAGTATCTGACGGGTCTTGTTTTTGGTCGATAAAAAAAGACAAGAAGACGTAAACAACCCTCACAACAAATGCATTGATCACGTATCAGGTCCAATCAATACCACATCTTGACTGTAACATAGAAGAATATCAAACCAGGAAGTCAGTCATTGAATTATGTCCAAAAAAAACAAAGAATTATTGTAAAACAGATCCTGCATCTGATTGTCGGTCAGTGACCCCACAAAACAACAAAACATAAACAAAAAATATAACGTGTAGAGTTCGCATTCCAGGAATAGGGTTGCAGGGTGCAAGAGAGGGGGACACCCTGGACAGGTCTCCATCAAAAGCTTACAACCACTGACATATGCGATCAAAACTGTGCACATTCTAGATCATTTAAGTCCCTCGGGGGCCACATTATTTACTGCGACTGTTGTAAGGGACTGTCCATGAATGAAAATGATCTTTTTTTTTTATTTGTTACATAAACTACCAGTTTTTATTTATTTTATGTAAGTAACACAGATATAAAAATAGTAGAAAAAGGCTTCTTTTTTTTAAAAATATACATTTCATCAATTTACTCTAAAACATTTTGAGGAAAAATAAATTCTCCCAAAAAAAAAAAAAAAAGAAGGCAAAAAGTCCTAAAACTAATTATATCCTAATCCTAATCATCTATTATTATTCACCTTTGAATGTTGTTTTTTTGGACTTTGGAAGGAAACACTAGAGTTCCCAGAGGAAACTACACACCCTGTAGATCAGGGGTCCCTAAAGTTTTTCCTGTGAGGACAACAAAACTTTTTCTTTCTCTAATGGGTCAGTTTTTTCGCAGAAAAAGTGTGAGGATCACACGGGTGTTAAGCATAGAAATGTATTGATTTTCAGAAAGTCACACGTAACCAAAACAAAAATCGTGGTTTGAAAAAAAAATAAGAAAACAAATAAATACTATATTTATGGAATAAATAATAACGCAAAAAAAAAGGCTGGGTTGAAAATATTAGGCCCATAAATGTGGACATCTTTCAAACCAGACCAGAGAGAAAAAAAATGTAGGTCGGTCAATACAACAACAAAAAACATAAAGTCTTTCCTTTTATTTTGCTTCTCTAATAAATACTTTGCCACCTAAAAAACCCCCTCAAAAATCAAAATACATCTCTGGTATTGATCAGGGGGGCGGGAAAATGTGGAGGAGAGCCATATAGTTTGCAGACCACTAGTGTAGAGCATATCGTGTTAGATTTGTTTTATTAGGAAGTTTTGACATATTCTTGATGGATTTTTAATATTTAAAATTCTGACTTTTGGGCGTCATCACTTTGACTTTAACCGGAGCAGAAATATGGATCAGAACCAGACTCAAGTGGATTATTTCTGTAGTGGCAATTATAACTGGTTTGTTAAGAAGTTCACGTCTTTATGAAAGTCGAAACGTTTGCAGAGACGGCAGAGAAGAAAAGCGTCTCGAGAGTTCTCAGATGATCATTTGGAGAAATCCGATCCAAAGGAAACATTTGGAGAAACAACAGTGAGAAAAACAATCCCCCATCATGCACTTGAGGATTCATATTGTCCATCTGGCTGAGAAGAAAATCAGATCATGTTGAACCTAAGCGCGGCGCGATGAAGAATAAAGTCTTTGTTCCAGACAGATTTTCATCCGGCAGCTTCAGAATGTGTCTCTCTTCCTCTCACTTGGCAGCCGGCGAAGCAACAGAAGCTTTGACGTGGTTTCGAAAGCCAAGTGGACTCGATGGACGGTGAAATAAGCTCCATATCGTTTGGAGGATTATTCACGTAACACCGCGGCTTTGAATGTTGCGCTAATGACGGGATTCGACGACTCGGACGAATCAATTATTTCTGACGAATCAATTATTTCTGCACTTATTTAGCCGATGAACAAACAGAGCTCAGAGCTATTGTAGTATCTCTGGGGCTCCAGGACTCAGTAAACAATCTGGACTAATGTAAATGGCAAAAGTGTGTTCTGCATGAAAATTAATAATACAGAGTACACTGTATGTGTTCACAAAAATACATGTATAAAATACATATATACTTCTTGAATTGTGAAAAAAAAAAGAATTATGAGAGACAAGTGTGTAATAGTGTTTATTTATTTATTTTTTAAAGCTGGATATACTATATGTGTTTCAAAAACACATGAATGAGGGTCGATTCAAAGGAAACTGTTCTTAAAAGTATTAGGGTAAAAAGAAAAGCGACAATAACAGGTCTTATAGGAAACATACAAGTAATACCTGTAAAAAAAAAAAATGAATATACTGTATGTGCTTGGAAAGTATATGTTAAATTACTTGAATTGTGAGACTAATTGAAGAAGAATTTTCCTTAAAGCATCGTAAAAGAAAACATTTAAACAGACAAAAATAAACATTATAATTATATATATTATATACTGGATACATTTAAGACACATCAATACTTTGTGTTTTACATAAAAATAAAAGTTATAATACTGAATCTCTGAAGCTGAGATTTCTTCTTAGAACCTGAATTTCCATTTAAATAGGTTCTATCTACTGTATACGTAACATAAAATTCTATCTTATGATATAAATCCTTATGGTATAAAGAAAAAATGCAAATCATATTTCCCGAAGGAGACCTCCAGAGGGATCAATAAAGTTGTATCTATCTTTCCATCTATTCCATAATCAAGATTTATTGTGGACTCACTTGAGGCCAGGGAATAACATTTTGGTATCAAACATATTCTGAATAGAAAAGAAAATTTACTCATCTTTCATCTGGGACACTGGAAACATCAATACCAGCAGCATAAAAAATATATTCCTGAACAGAAGAATACAATACTATGTAATAGGGCTGTGTATTGTCAAGAATCTGGCGATACGATAGGCATCACGATATATGTGTGACGATACGATATATTGCGATACTGCAGGAACAACTTGTATTGTTTCAACACATTAACACTAACGAGAACATTTGTTATTGTTGACTTTCATGAGTCGACTGAAAGTTTCTCTCGTCTCTACAGAACAGCAAAGTTAACTGCTTCGTTTCATTCCATCTTTCTTGTTTCTTCGATCTGCTCTTATTCTTTGTGGTGATTCTTCTCTAGATACTTTATTAAGTTAGTGGTGTTAAATCTTGTACCGTGATTTCTCCTCCAAACATCTGCTTACAGCTACGCTGCAGCAGAGCCGCTGCTGTTAGCTCTGATGTTAGCGACAGTTGCTTCATGGGAGCTGGCACGCGACGTCAGTGCAAAGATATATATGTTTTTAAAATATCGATGTGGTTCGTGCGTCAATGGCGTCTTTGTCAACATATACCAACTTAAAGTAACTCCAAACTGCTCTACGTCTTGCCCTCTTCATTCTCTGTCGCGTGTGAGCGTAATGCAGACTCGCCAGGGATTACGTGTTCAAAACAATTCATTGCAATTTATTTATTTTAAGTAATTTCTTATCGACAATTAATAGATTAATTTGTTGCATCCATAGTTGCAATAATATCATCAAAAGAAGTTAAAAGTAACTTCCTGTTTCTTGTGGTCCCAAATGACGCTGTCAAAGGGCCCCACATGGCCCCTGAGCCACACAATTCTCAGGTCTGCCCTTTCGCTCTTGATTAACATATTATTTTCAAAGTCTAAAAATAGTGAAAAGACACAATGGAGAGCAAGACAACGTGAGTCCAGCTCGGGACTATGATTCGTGATAAGAGTGGAACGGCCAACATTTGGAATCCAGCGGAAGGTCAGAGCAACAATAGCAAACAACTTAAAAAAAGCACAAACAGATTGTGTCGTTTGACACCGAGATAAAGTCCCGGTGATGATGTCGTTACAAATAAAATGACCAAAATATACAAAATATTTATAGAAAAGCGGCAAATAAAGGAAAATAAAAAAGTATGGAAGACGAAGAATTTTAAGAAAATACTGTATATCAAAATAATTGACGAAACATCTGAACGACAACAGCGAGGTGACAGTGGGAAAAAAACGATATAAATAAACAGTTGTCGTACATGCGGAGGGATTTCATATCACCTATATTTGAACTTGGACCTTTTTTTTGGCACCCCGGCCACTGTAAGCAGTTGCTAGAGTTCTCCGTCATTCTAAATATGATCCGACGTATCATATCATGAGCCGGGCCTCGGTTTCGAAGCCGACATCACGCTTCACCACATGTTCCTCGAAGGGAAATCACAAGCACGGAAGTGAATCGCACAGAAATGAACAGAAACCGGCGAGAAAAACGACAATCTGTTCAAACGCTGACTAAGAAAGTGAAATAACACTTTAGAAATAAACCAAAATGATGCTAGTGAGTCACTAGTTTAGCATCTTAGTTTCTGACTTCTCTACTCATTCAACTTCAACAACCCAACATCAAAATAGAATTCATTTTAAAAAAGGCAAAATGTTTAGCACGACCCTTAAAAAAATACCTGGGGCCTTTTGTACTAAGGGGTTGTATGTACAAAAAACATGCAGAACCTCTTTTCCACATCAAAGTCCATATGTATCAATCAGGAAAAAGAGTGTTAAAAAGTTCCGACTTCCCGACACTTTTGTAGTTGGCGTAGGTACTTATTGACTGTTCAGATGCATGTCAGCCTCACTAGTCTCATTGTTCACATTAGAGTTACATTAACGATCAATATTGATCAGAAATTAACACACACACAAGTGTTTGTAGTTACACTAGTGGATATTAAATTATTCAAAAATAATCTAAATAATTAAGAGCTTGTTTTTATAATATAAGGAACAAAATGATCAGCGTCTGACGCTTCAAGTCTTTCTCTACAAGAGTCACAGACGTTCTTGTGGAACAACATCATGTCAGATTGACCGAAGTGAAGCTGCAGAAAGAAAGCAGCTAAAGTTGTATGTTGTGTCCTTGAAAAACACACTTGTATAAATACATCGTCACATGATTTGTTCATTTGTGATTTGTAAACAAAACGCTTTTATTTTATAAATATAACAAGAATTTGTGCGTGTGTTGCAGCTGCGCCAGACATTCATATGAAGCTCAGACCATCATCACAACATCATCACTACTCGCAATTTGAGTTACTGATTTACAGTTTTATTCTTGTTAAGCCCCTGGTCGTCTCTTTTTATAAAGTAGTATACATTAATACCCCTGAATGTAAAATATAAACATTTACACCGAAGCTCATCTGCACCAATTTAAATTTAAGTGTGTGATCCATGTCAGAAATGTTTAAAATGAACGAATATAAACTTTTAATCCAGTTTACATTCATGTTTTCTTTTGTTTTTTTCTGATCGCGGAGAGAAAAATCATGACTTCACATGTTCATTTAAACTTATGATTTAGATATGTAAATGAAGGCGTGGAAAGGGACTGACAAGGCTGCGTTTAAATCTACATCGATTGGGATGTACAAAGGAAAAGTGTGTGTAAGTGCAGAATCAAACATCTGAATATTTTTGTACGTGCACTATTTTCTGCATTGGAGTGAACGACTGTATTTAGTAGAAGATGCACAAACTTCTTAGATGAGGCCCCAGGATTATGTTTATAATTCTCCATGAAGATTCGTTGTGATCGTCTTTCTATGGACCATTTTCTCTAATAGCGGTTCGTGAATCCCCACTTGTGGATTCCTGGGATCCCTACCAGAGCTGGTCACCCCCAACATCATAGCACCTAGGGTCATTGGGACGTTCAAAGTCCTCCATACACCAGTTAGAAAACACCAGTTTTCTCTGAATCTCTAAATACCTCAAACACTGAAAGGGTTTGGGAAAATGACTAAGTGAAGACAGAGCTACAAACACCATCTTGTACAGCAGTGAGACTCAAGTTTTGTTTATTCTCATTCATGGTCAAGTCTAACTAATACAGCTCTGCATTGGCAAGCACCTGGCATGGGTCCTGCCTACAACATCCTGACAACACATACCATTCAAGAACATATTCTTTGCCTGGTTAACATCCGGGGAATCTGGGCTCACATGTTCCGGCTTTTACTCAGTGAGGTCCGAGTCCGACCGATAAAGTAAGTAATTTGTATTTATATAACGCTTTTCCAGACCAGGGTCACAAAGCGCTTAAACAATCAAAACAATATTCAATAAAGTATATACCTTAAAGGTCAAGATAATACTGAGAACAACACAGGAGTTCCAGAAAATCAAGGAAAAGCCTGAACAAATAAAAATGTCTTAAGATGTTTCTTGAAGAAGTCAGTAGACTCCATCAAGCACAAATAGTTTCTTCTCTAGTTCTTTATTTTCCACTATTTAACCTCCTCGCAAGTTTCTCCTGAATTGTTGATAGGTTAGATTAGGTAGAACTTTATTGATCCCTCAGGAGGTCTCCTTCGGGAAATTGTTTTTTTCCAATTAGACACAGCAATTCAGCAATTATTCATAAAAATAAGAACAAGAACACAGAGAAATAAAGAGGAAGAACAAGATGATACAATCTCTCTGGTCCTCTGGTGCTACCGAAGACATTCTGGACACGCAGACCAGGGTAACCTGGTTCGGGTTGATGGTGAACCCTAATAAAGACATTTACAATGGAAATAGTAGAACCATCATGATCCAAACTACAGATGACAAAGGATATCAGCGGAAAATAATAAGACACTAAGTGTTTATCTGTCATCATCTCATGGTACCAATAACCATCAGCCCATCTTTGATGAAGGTGTACTAAAAGGCAGTAAGTATTATTTAAAGTCAAGCACATAACTAAGACTCATCTCTGAAATCGGCATCGCAGAACGATCCTCACAAGGAATGTGCATTTTTTTTCTGATCTCTAGCCACCATTAAATCAGCAGCTCCCGGCGAACGCAGCTCACTTCCAAAACAAGATTGCAGCGCGAAGCTTCTGCCCAAAAGAGGAATCCATTTGACAAGACATCCTAGTTATGGACCCAGAGATTGTATGTGATTTTTGTTATCTACACCTGACCTCCCGAGCTTAACCCCTAAATCTGCCTGCTTAAACATCCCAAAAATGTTTTGGGGCCCCGCAATAAAAACAAACTCAGTGAATCTTATTAAAAAGGGGCAGGAATTTAATGTTTTATTTTCAAAAAAAACGGGAGGTTCTAAGATTACACGCCTGGTTCGGTTCAATCGAATTAAACGCAGAACATTCAATTCCCCCCGATTCTGGTTTCACCATCTTGGGCTTCTCTTTATCGGAAAATTCAATGAAAAGTGTTTTGACGTGGCAGAACGTGTCGCCGTCTCAGCAGACGAGAGACCGCCGGCACATGGTCGCTGTATCTATAAACCTGGACAGGGACACGTTTCATCTTCAGTCAGGACCACTTGAAAGCTTTTATTGGCCTTTAGAGGCCTTAAGGCGGACCGTCGTCAGAACATTTGACAATAAAGCACAGAGTTCACCGAACTGAAGGGTAATACAGAACAAAGTTACAGTAGAGAAATGCTGACTTGATTTAAGTCGTTGTTTGGGCAGCTGGTTATCAGTTACACACCCAGTTCATCTTGATCAAACTCTTAATAGATAAGAGGATATATGGAGGTTCGCAAAAAGCCACTGGATTATTGACTAATTCTGGACAACTAGACTTCTATGTTGTGCTGGGATAGCTATACATTTTTAATAAGGTAAGCATATTAGTGGTGTGTATTGGCAAGAATCTGACAGGATTGCAACAGAGGCAACGGTACGATATATAGTATCTGGAGTATACTGGAGTAACAAGTATATATTGTAGTATTGTCGAATACTTGACTCTGGTGTTGCAGAATTTACAGACCACATGACTCTTGACGAAGTCGTTTTGAAACCGAAATATGTCCAAACATCAGCGTTAAAAATCTGCTGGAGTCCACTGTATCCCCTCGTCCTCAGTCACCATCAGGTTTTCATTGTTTTGTTTTTCTGCGAAGATTTGAAGGTATTTTATGTCACAGACACATGATTGAAATAGAAACATTAAATATCTATGATAATAAAATATAATTTGAAGGCAAAATAGTGTTGTTCAATATAGAAATGGTATTGTGAAGAAAACCATTTAAATATATCTATATTTTCCATACAACCTTATAGTATATAAAGTGAACCTACTACAGAGAAAGACAAATCTGGGGTCACATACCCCATTTCTACCATTGGTATCTAAGCTAGCAAGTACATCACTCACTTCACAACACCCTTCATTTTACCATCAAGTTCACCAGAAATCAACATTTTACTTTTTCATCTTGGCTTTATAAAGGTTAAGTTTAGAGCATGTACATTATACCCAATTGTGTTTGAGACCTTGGCTCCACCAGGGATTTGAGTGACGTCATCAACCGTGTTGGAAGCCACTTGAAAAATAGTGTCTTTTTATAATTCATATAGGGCTAAGACTTGCTTTTACAAAGTATGAAGGATTTGGTTTGAATTAATAATCATAATCATTGTCTTGTTAGTAATGCTTAGATAAAACTATAATGAAAAAACGTGTGGATTTTTATTCGGAGTGACATAAAAGATCAACGAGGAAGGAGAGACGATAAATATTTAATATGTTTGAGCTAAAATCCATAAGTCATTAATCCTTTTTCCGGACGAATATTGTATTACGAACAGAAGTGTAATAAATAAACCGGGAATTCCCCCTCATTCATTATCTTTGCTAATAATATTCACACAGTATTGTTTTTGTCCTGAATAAATGTTTTTTTTTTATCGCCGTATTGTTTTGGCAGGAAGTGTCGTCTCAAACTGGCAGCACCTTGTAGGATCCTCCCCCTGATGGAACCAACGCTCTCTGGTTCCTCTTTTGTTGTTGTTATTGTTGCTCGTGTGAAGTCTTTAGTTGCACGTCTGGACTCTTAAAGTAGAAAATTCTAACTCTAGTAACAAGAATATATTTGTAGTATTGTCGAGTACTTGACTCTGGTGTTGCAGAATTTACAGAACACATGACTCTTGACGAAGTCGTAACTGCTTTCATTTGTTTTGAAACTGAAATATGTCCAAACATCAGCTTTAAAAATCTAGTGGAGTCCACTGTATCCCCTCGTCCTCAGTCACCACCAGGTTTTCATCGTTTTGTTAGCTGCGAAGATTTGAAGGTATTTTATGTTTCAGACAAATGATTGAAATAAAGACCATTAAATATCTATGATAATAAAAAATAATTTGAAGGCAAAAAATATATATATATAGTGTTGTTCAATATAGAAATAGTATCGTGAAGAAAAACATTTCAATATATCTATATTTTCCATACAACCTTATAGTATATGAAGTGAAGCTACTACAGAGAAAGACAAATCTGAAGTCACATGAAAATAGTTTTTTTTTTTATTGATTCCATTGCTTTTTGTGTTTTATAAAGTTTCATTTTTGGTAGTTCTGAATCTTGAACTCTTGACGAAGTCGTAACTGCTTTAATTTGTTTTAAACCAAAATATGTCCAAACATCAGCTTTTAAAAGCTGCTGGAGTCGACTGTATCCGCTCGTCCTCAGTCACAGCCAGGATAAGTTGGCAACTGGCAGCACCTTGTAAGAGGATCCTCCCCCTGATGGAACCAACGCTCTCTCGTTCCCCTTTTTTTTCTTTTTTTTTTTTAGTTGTTGCTCGTGTGAAGTTTTTAGTTGCACGTCTGGTCTCTTGGACCATTGACTTGATTTTGATTTTCTTAATAAAAAGTACTTGTGCGTAGTTGAAGTAGAAAATTCTAACTCTACTAAGAATATATGTGTAGTATTGTCAAGTACTTGACTCTGGTGTTGCTGAATTTACAGAACACATGACTCTTGACGAAGTTGTTACTGCCTTCATTTGTTTTTTAAACCAAAATATGTCCAATCAGCAGCTGGAGTCACTGTATCCTCTCGTCCTCAGTCACAGCCAGGATAAGTTGGCAACTGGCAGCACCTTGTAGGAGGATCCTCCCCCTGATGGAACCAACGCTCTCTGGTTCCCCTTTTTTTTTTGTTGTTGCTCGTCTGGACACTGGTCAGATCTGCAGCTGGACTCCGAGGAGGGAGCGCGCACGCACGCACAGAGAGAGAGAGAGAGCCGGGGAGGCGCATCAGTGCGTGCGCGCGCGGCGGCGGGGACTCGAACCCCACACATGGAAACTTGGGATCTTCTCTCCCGCGCGAGCCACTGGGTAAGAGACCCCGACCCCCTGCTATGGAGGACCCGCTGACTCACCATGAGCGCCAGCACTGAGGATGTCCCCTGGAACAACGGCTCCTCGCCCGGGGACGGCAACTCCTCCAGCACCGGCGGCGGCTCCGCGGGGAACCTCTCGCTGTGCGGCGAGGTGGACCTCACGCGCGCCGTCCCGCTCGGGCTGGTCCTGGCCGCCTTCATCGTGTTCGCCATCGCGGGCAACATCCTGGTCATCCTGTCGGTGGTCTGCAACCGGCACCTGCGCACGCCCACCAACTACTTCATCATCAACCTGGCCATCGCGGACCTCCTGCTGGGCACCACGGTGCTGCCGGTCTCCGCCACCCTGGAGGTCCTGAGCTGCTGGGTGTTCGGCCGGATCTTCTGCGACGTCTGGGCGGCGGTGGACGTGCTGTGCTGCACCGCGTCCATCATGAGCCTGTGCGTCATCTCCATCGACCGCTACATCGGCGTCAGTTACCCGCTGCGCTACCCGGGCATCGTGACGGAGAAGCGGGCGCTGCTGGCCATGCTGGGGGTCTGGGTCCTGTCCGTGGTCATCTCCATAGGACCCCTGCTCGGGTGGAAGCAGCCCCCGTCCCCGAACCACAACGTGTGCTTCATCACCGAGGAGCCCTTTTACGCGCTCTTCTCCTCGCTGGGCTCCTTCTACATCCCCCTGGTGGTCATCCTGTCCATGTACTGCCGGGTCTACATCGTGGCCAAGAGGACCACCAAGAACCTGGAGGCCGGGGTGATGCGCGAGAGGATGAACTCCGGAGAGTTGACCCTCAGGATCCACAAAGGGTCACAGGTCAACGAGGATCCGGCCAAGAGCCGCGCGCACCAGCAGAGGAGTTCTCTGACCGTCAAGCTGCTCAAGTTCTCCAGGGAGAAGAAGGCGGCCAAGACTTTGGGGGTCGTGGTGGGCATGTTTACCCTGTGCTGGCTCCCCTTCTTCGTGGCTCTGCCCATAGGTGAGTTCTGGCCCCCCGAGAAACTTCTGTCTCTTCAGGTTCGGTTGCGTCGTCTTTTCTGTCCAATGAGCTCTTTTAATGCACTTTAAATTCTCAATATTGTTCATTTTTACTAAGTTATATTTTATATTACTAAGTTATATTTTGCAAGTTACATGATACACGTTTTAATATCACTTGTAATACAAATATTTGTAGTTTTGCGTTTACCAAGAACATGTTTTCCTCACATTTAACATGTTTTTCTTAGAATAGATTTAGAAAATAAATATATAATTACATTATTTAGCAAAAAAACAAACACTTGTTGCGCCAACATAAATACAGTCAATTTAAAAGTTGTATATGAAATAATGCTTGTATATAAAATCCTAAAAAAAAGAATAATTTTAGCAAATTTAGCCACCTTTAATTCTTTGTAAAAACTTTGTAATGAAAGTTATTTTATAAAGTCTTCATAATGTTGTTTTCAGATCAAAGCAGATTAATGTTCATGTTGAAATTACCCTATTAGGATAAGTGTTTACCATTTCTTTATATCTCATCACATACAGCCATCACTTAAAGTCTTTGTAGGAGCCAAGGTCTCAAGAGGACAAGTTTCCATTAGATTTTATTTGGTGTGTTTGTTATTGTTTACCTGTAACAGAAGTGAACTTGCTAGTGTAACTAGCTTATAACAGCGCTAGCTGCAGCCATTCTGAAAAATAATGTACACAAGACTCAAACTATTTTGATTTAAAAAGAAAAAAAAAAGGTCTTAGGTGAAGTGTGAATAGTGGTGGAATAATATATACAAACATT
The DNA here is from genome assembly GCF_982586985.1 of Callionymus lyra. Lineage (NCBI taxonomy): Eukaryota > Metazoa > Chordata > Actinopteri > Syngnathiformes > Callionymidae > Callionymus > Callionymus lyra. The sequence continues at coordinate 17,214,831 of NC_141826.1, forward strand.
GTTTAAAATTTGTGAATTTTAAACTATGAATTACTTTATTGTTGACACATCACAACAATTATTTGAAATACACAAATAAATAAATAAAATAAAAAAGTACTTGAGCATTTCAGTAGTTTAAGTAGCAATATTTTAAAACAATATTGTGTAATAACTCAAGTATATATATGTAGTATTGTCGAGTACTTGACTCTGGTGTTGCAGAATTTACAGACCACATGACTCTTGACAAAGTCGTAACTGTTTTCATTTGTTTTGAAACTAAAATATGTCCAAACATCAGCTTTAAAAGCTGCTGGAGTCGACTGTATCCTCTCGTCCTCAGTCACAGCCAGGATAAGTTGCATAAGTTGTTAAAAGGAGTTGATTTGTAAGAAAGAAAAAAAAGTATTTATATGTATATTGAATAAAGCCCTTAAAATAATCAGTACTTTGAGTTAATATGTTCTTTAGAGTCTACTTAGGTAATCTCCTTCAAAATGGCGTCCACAGCCTCATGCAGACAAACCTGTGATCTTGATTGAGGTTTGACGTTAATCAACATTCCCTCTTAGTTCCAGTCTTCACTTTAATTATTCACTTAAGTTAATTATCACCAGGGAAGTTATTAGGCTCATAAAAAAAAAGAGGCGTCGAAGCCGACATGTGGTGGATCGTAACGGAGGCACCCCCGAACATGAATAGCGGTCACTTACTTTTACATCCTCATTAAAGTCGCAGTAGGAGTTACATGTACCGCTCAGGATGTAGTCGTGTCCATCATGACACATCCAGATATGAATACTCTGCACCTACATCACACCACACACTGCATCAGGTCAATACAAGAGTTCAGCTGCCAAACATCACTGCAGTGAATCAGTGCGAAACACAAACACTGGCGATGACGCCGCGAGTCGTCCGCGAGCATTTTTAACCACAAAAGACCTAATTACGGAGAGAGAAGATGTTTTATGAGATAATAAATATCTTGTCATGTCGTTAAGTGCCAGTGAACAGACTTGTGCTGTCGGACGTAAATCCTCCTGCTTTATCGTTTGCTGGATAATAATAATACGGTTCATTTAACTTGATAAATACGTACCGTTTTAAATATACAGGCCTTTTCAGTGTTGGTGTGAAGCCATGACATATGTTCATTATTTTAGTTCAATAAACTTGAAATGTTAATGCATGTAAAGCATTTTTTAATAATAACAATAATACCAATATAAAAACTGCATTTCCTCGGTCAATCTTTTAAAAACATATTCCATTTTTGAGTTTCTATAGTATAAATAAGTTTTAAATATTGAGTTCTATCATACAGCATATGCCATAAAATATTATTTATTCATTATAAATATTGTGTCTTTCCATAATCCATAGATTTTTATCATAAGTGTATATTTTGTGTTCAATTTTTCATTTAAAAAAGTTATCTCTGTATTATCTCGGCTATGACTGAGGACGAGAGGATACAGTTGACTCTAGCAGCTCTTAAAGCTGATGTTTGGACATATTTCTGTTTTAAAATAAATGAAAGCAGTTACGACTTCGTCAAGAGTCATGTGGTCTGTAAATTCTGCAACACCAGATTCAAGTACTCGACAATACTACAAATATGAAAACTACGTTTCCTATTTCTTAGTTCCCTCCATCTTAAAAAAACAAAAAAAACAATTCTCCCTAAAAAAAAGGGAAACTTTGTTTTTAATTTTTTACAGTATAAATTACTTTTAAATATTTATTTATTTATATTGAGTTCTAACATACAGCCTTTACCATAAAATATGATTTATTATATATTGTTTTTACCACATATTCAAGGTGTCTTTCCATAATCCATACTTTTTTATCATAACAATTTATATTTAGAATTATAATTTTTTATTTCAAAAAGCTCAACACACAGTAATTTTAAAGCCTTTTAAGAAAGAGTGGAAGAAAATATCGATACACTTTAATATCGAAATCTTTCTTTTTCACGATACAATTTGTTACATATACATATAGTATTAAACAACACTTTTTTATATTTCCCTTTCAAATTCGTTTTTTTAATCATTGTTCTTTAACGGTTTATATTCCAATGTGTGTAAAACAAAATGTTTTTAGTTACAATTTAGTTACAATTAACATGCAAATATCTATCTTTTTTTTTTCATTTTTGTGACGCTATTAAACTTACTAGATGGCAGCAGTCATTACATACTCGTAAGAAACCCTGTGAGATCTCTGCGATGAATGAGGACGAGAGGATACAGTGACTCCAGCAGCTTTTAAAAGCTGATGTTTGGACATATTTTGGTTTCAAAACAAATTAAAACCGTTACGACTTCGTCAAGAGTCATGTGGTCTGTAAATTCTGCAACACCAGAGTCAAGTACTCGACAATACTACAAATATATTCTTGTTACTAGAGGATCGCAATGTATCGTATCGTTGACCCTTATTCTTGCCAATACACTCCCCAAGTTTTTATTTTAATCATCTTCAAAAAAAAACTTCCAACAATAATGAATCCAAAAAATGTGACTTTATTTTGTTCTTAAATGTGTTCCCGCCAAGAAACAAACCCTGTAAATTAGACAATTAGGTTCAGGATTAGAGTAAAGATTATGACACTATTCCCGTGTTGCTGTGTGGATTAGTGTTTGGTGTGTGTGTGTGTGTGTGTGGACGGTGGTCTTCGGGGAGTGTGCGTCCCACCTGGCTTTGAGCTCCACTCATCACCTCGTCACATGGACCCCCACACATTATCACCCGAGGGCCGGATCAGTGATCCTGGTCACGTAAGGATTATTTACGCTGCGTTCTCACATCACTGAGCCAAGTGTATGGATGGAGGGGTCCAAGGAGGGGGAGGTGTTTACGTAACGCTGATCGACAAACTGCCAAGAGACTCCCACGAGAGCGTTTCTGTGCGTAATCCTCAGACCACGTCGATGGCTTCGCTCCGATCCACGACACGAGAACCCGACACAGCGAGACCCTCGTACACGACGCTCGAAACTTGGCATTTCTTTGTTTCACGGCGGCTTCTTAGGAGATGTTTCCACTTGAAGTTTGTTTCTCTGCTCATTTCCTCCCAACTTGTGATCAGACTGTTGAGCTGCTGCCGGACTATTCATTAGTTTCCACCCACAGACTGGGACTTCCTGTCTCACACTTCTTATTACGCAGCTATTTCATCCACTAGCTGCTGAGCAGGAAGTTTCACCGGAGATCTTCTGCGGTCTAAATTTAAATACATGTTGAAACTGAAAAGCTTGAAGAGGAATATTCAGGACTGAATTAAAGTTACCTTGTTAGTGTTCTTTTTTTTTTTTTTAAACGTCAAAAATCTGTTTACAGCCCGTCTGGTTCCGGAGACACAGAATTTCAAGACATTGTTGAAAATTATGAATGACTATTAATTATATAAATCGTATATAAATACGTCACTGACTCAAAATTAAGTTCGATTAGCCTCCTCTATTTGAATACTGCAAACAAATGTCACCAAAAAAAAAAAAAAAAAAGTATAATAACATGCATAAAAACATGAATAAATAAATATTGAAATTACGAAATACTTAAAAAAAAAAAAAAAGTACATATACAAAGTTATATATATATATATATATACACACACACACAAAAATAGCAGCGTTCCTTGACAAAAACAAAATCGGAAATCATTGAATTAATTATGTCATTTATCGTCCTTCATCTTCAATTACATCCTTCAAACAGTAGGGGGGGCCAGAAACAAATCGGTTGAACCTATGCAAACTATACTTAAACACTATGTGAGCACCATGGTCTTGGACTTTGAGCTATAACAGCAGTCTCCTGTTGAAGTGAGACTTCTAATAGATGGATAAACTTTACTAATCTCCTCTGGGAAATTGGTAATAATAATAATGGAGGGAACAGTATTTTTTTACCGGAAAATATGAATAAAAACTTGTTTTTGGTTCTAATAATTGTATGATGATAACAACTGATATTCTATTCTATTAATTTATGTATTTTGTTAATAACTGGTATTATTTTGAGAAGATGTTTTGTAGAAAAATCACAGCTCTGAGACTTTATTATTTTGTTTTTTTTCTTTTGTCTTTTTAATGGATAAGAGCTGTAGCTGAACCCAGGAAACACTCTCTGTTGTCGTTCGTTTTGGAAAGCTTTGGTTCTTTGCTTCATTAGAACCTACCATCGCAACATTCTTCGTTTTTTGTTGCAAAGTTAGGATACCCTTGACAACGACCTTCTCAGCATGTGTAAATGCCATTTCATCTTTTGTTAAAATGTATATTATAAAATTGATAAGGGGAAAAGTATTGATCAGAAACTGGTATCAAAGTGACGGTACCAGGATGGAGAAGTTTTGATTTATTTTCATCCCTAGAAGTTTGTGAATATTTGCTTGAACGGCTGCTTCCACAACCTGACGCCATGACAAGTAAACTGTGAGGATGAATTGTAGATGTTGAGCTTCATCGAGAAGTTGATCTTCACCTCACTACACTTGCATCACTGGTCTCGGCACATTCTTAGACCCCGAAAACTCCTTTTACAGGTAAAATTCTTCCAACATGTTCTTGAAAATAAAACGCACAAACCTCAGATGTTAACATCATCACAACTCAACGTTACACTCAATTTTCTTTCGACAAAAAGCAGCTCACTGGCTCAAAAGTGTTTCTCCGGCGACATGGAAACGTAATTTCAAGACACATTCTTGGGTCGACACATGAATGTTCACAGAGCAGTGAAACGCAAACCTACGGAGGGAAATGAAGTTCCTCCAAGTTTGTGACCGTGGTTCTCGGTTGGATAAGAATAGAAAGTTATTTCCCGGTTGGAAGTGAGTTCAGGAATCTCAGGGTTTTGGTTGTAATCAGAGGTTCACCGACAGATCTGTTCAGCGTCTCAAGTCTCCAGGAGGCTGTGATCGTTCTGGTGACCAAACCTTGGAGTAGATCCTGAAAAAGTTCCCCTACTTGTACCTCACAAGTCGTTTGATCCTGGAGACAATCTCTCAAGATGCATCTGAAAAATACGTTTAATCTGCTGGGGGGGTCTAAGGGCAGAGGAAAGTCAAATTGGTGGGTCAGAGACGCAGAATTGTACCTTCATTATCAAGTGAAAAGGCAAAAGGTTTTGATGCAATTCCACATCGTAATATTTGGGATCTGATTTCCATTTGAGATCTTTCAACTCTAGCATGTGACGATACAGAAATGTGTCGATAGAAAGGCATAGAAGCCGCGAACCTTCCGCCCAAGATGTGTCATACATTTGTTAAACTTGAATATAGCTCATATTGTGGCTACATGTTGGCGTTACCTCATGTGAACTGTGACCCTAACCTTGCGAGTGCGGGTGTGTATTGACGAGAACTCTTGGCGAAGTCATAACTGCTTTCATTTGTTTTTTTTAAAGCTGCTGGAGTCGACTGTATCCTCTCATCCTCAGTCATAGCCGAGATCTCGCAGGATTTGATTGTACCTTAAGCTGCGGATGATGTAATGACTGCTGCCATCTAGTGGCAGGAAGTTAAATTGCAACACAAAAATGTTAATTGCAAATAGGAAAATACTATTGTAAACTATGTATGGAAATATAATTTGAAAGCCAAAAGAATATAAAAAAAACATTACGCGAGTATCGATTCATTTAAAAAAAAGACAACTAACCTTGACTAACTTACTTACTTCATTTGAGCAAAAGAAAATCAATTAAGACAAGAAGCCACGAGTCATTATGTTCGGTGAGAGCGAGGTCTGGGTAAAAGGGGTCGAGGGGGAGATAATGAATCTTGAAAGTGTCTTTAAGCAATTACCTTAAAGCTGGAGTTGCACATACATCAAAGGAGCTGTATTGACCTTGTGTTTTGTTAGCTGCCGGCTAAACAACCGCTCGCTAAATAAAGCAAACGATGGAACATACTAGGAGTGGGTTTTGCCAAGAATCTGGAGATATGATACGCATCACGATACAGGGACAACAATAGAATATATATTGCGATACTGTTGGGATATATACAGTATATAGGGTTTAAGAATTTATTTGCAGGAAACCGTCATAGCCAAGTAAAAAAAAATTACATCAGATTATCAAATTCAGGCAGAGGTATCTACATTTGTATTTAACATTAAAGGAATAAAACGGGAATAAATGAATATTTCCATGTTAATTGTTTATTCAATAGACAATGCAGTCCTGTTGAATATCGATAAATATTGTAATTCTACCAATAAAAAAGCTTGTTGTTTATAAAAAGCTCTTTTCTTACAAAAAACAAATTGATAGACTACTAAAGTTGATGATTGGGAATGATTTGTGTTCGTCTTTCTATTAAGGCAGGAATTATCATAAAATAAGCTGCTGCAAACTAAAATTAAATAAAAAAACAAGTCCGCCAAGACGCTACATTAGCTAAAACACAATGTCTCGAAAATACAGTACATAAAATTGCAAAATGTGAACAGAAAAAATATATATATTCTTATCTACACGCTTGGACGTCGCAATATTTAAGGACAAGGATATTTTCTTACACTCCTAAAACCTACCATGAGTTGAGATGGAATGACAGATGGATCAGCAGGTGGTTGCGAGTAGAAAAGAAAACTGGTTGAAGATGATAGAAAAAGGGGCGTGTCCAGTATATGCTGCTCTAGTGTGTGTGGGATCCATTAAGTGTTTCTTCTCCCACCAGCAGAGAAAAATACAGGATGTCTTGCTTTCAAAAGGTCAAGCTCGATACAAGTGTTGCACCAACTATATTTCCTCCCGACATGTGTCATTATATTGCACACAAAAAAACACCCCTAAATCTGTCGTTCAATAATCGGTCTTCTCTAAAAACATGAAGGTGCAGAGGAACTCGTGCTCCTCGGCTCTCGGCGCTAATTGAAACGACTCTTGAAGGCTAGAAATAATGAGAACGCGACACCTGAGGCGACACAAAGGAAAACGAGGCGACCCGGAGCGACGTGGCGGGGCGGCTCGTGTGGGACGAGGGCTCGAGGAGATGTCACCCCAATTTTCCGAAAATAGCCTCACGCCATGGTAACGTGGACGCTCGCGAACGAGAGCAATAACGCCAAACGTCCCTTTCAATCAAATCCTAATGGAAGTAATTACAGGTGTGTGTCGGGCGTACGTGCATCGCCTGCTTCAATTAGACGCAATAACAGGATGTTCTTCTATTAAGACGTTCCGGTGTTTGCTGGTGTATCTGTTTTCAGGAAGGAGGTGCAAAGTTTTTTTTCTTAACAGAAGAGGGCACGCCAGCAACAATAAACCTCTCAGGGTTATCTGCTCAGCCATTGTGTGGAGGCTGGAGGGCTCACATCCTCTGCTGTTGTTCCGCAACCTTTCCAGACAAACGCCGCACTTGAACACAAACATGTCTGCTCCGGAGAAACATTCGAGGAGGAAGATAAGTGAGCGGCAGAGAAATATGAAAAGGCCTTACGGAAAAAGAAAAAAAAAGTTAGCGAGTCGCAAAGACAGTTTAGCGACCGCTCGGTTGAAATATCGTGTGAAAATACCAGAGACTGTGACCCATTCATCTGCGGCGGATAAAGACGAGGCGCTCTCTCTCTCTCGGGCGACATTCTTTGGTTCCATCAGAGTCTGGCAACGAGTCCGCACACACACACAAACATATACACACACACACACACACACATCGTGACGCACAAAGTTGTATCACTTTCAATTGCTCTGGTACGTTTGGTGGAAGTTTTTGTTCTCCAAGAACATCTGAATGTTTGAGCAAGAATATGCCAATATGATCATATAGCAGTATCCTATCATGATAAAACAATACGATATATTTTGAAACTGTAGTAACAAGGATATATGTGTAGTATTGTCGAGTACTTGACTCTGTTGTTGCAGAATTTACAGACCACATGACTCTTGATGAAGTCGTAACTGCTTTCATTTGTTTAAAAAAAAACAAAATATGACCAAACATCAGCTTTAAAAGCTGCTGGAGTCACTGTATCCTCTCGTTCTCAGTCATCGCAGAGATGAAACGCTGCAAACGTTTTCCTGTTAATTTGTGAATAGAAAAATATGATTTTATTTTGGACACACTTCATTTAACTATTATCCCTAAAAGAAGGATCATAAACATTTTTTTTATTTTATTATTATTATATTGTTTTATTTGAAATAGATACAGTATGGTTAAAAGAAAATTGTGATCTTACAGTGTGTTGATTTTTTTCTTCCACCACTAATTTTAAACAATTTAAAGTGAAAGTAACAGATTTGTCTCCCAATATCATATACATTCACAAAAAGGACACAAAAACCGGTATCGGGCTCTTCTTCGGGTGCTGCATCTTCTACCTTTTTAACAACCCTTACCCCTCACTTCAACTATGGTAAATACATTTTCAATTAATTCAGGGTTTATTTGCATTAAAGTGTCATTTAAAATCAAATATACAAGTTAACAAATGAATAAATATGAAGTTCAAAAACAAATGAAATGTGAACCATGATCTTGCAAGAATTTGCTTATTTTATATAATCTATGTTTAATGTTCATGAATAAGACTTTGTCAAATCTCTGTTATTTCACCACTTTTAATAGAAACTAACCACTGCAGAGTGAAGGATAACATGTGGTGAATTAGTCAAAGCAATAATACACAGGTGGTCAAAATGCAATGCTTCATCAAGTACTCATAAAACACAATTCAATTCAATTAAAATAAATATAATTATTATTGGAGACAGTTTAAGGCTTCGGTTGTATTTCAGACAAACACTGCCTCCCTCTGGTTGGAGTTTGAACTGCAACCACAGCGATTAAAGAACAAATCAATTCTTTAATTGTACAGTTGAAGTCGTTCAATCCATTCAAATGCCTGAGACACTTTGGCTACGTTAGCATGTCCGTTGCGTTTGATGCAATGAACGCTTGGATGACGTCCCAGAACACGAGGCTCGGGTTCCACAGATACTTGGATCAGAACCATCTCTGCGCTGCCAAACCCGCCGTTTTCTCTCAAATTGAATAAATGTGGGACGTTTCAAGAAACGGTAGATTTTTTTTCTTCCCCGTAATTGACTTGATTCATTCTTTCATTCCACCAAGTCTCTTTTTTAAATCGCTACCAGCTCGAGGGTTTGGCGCCCGAGTTTTGAGTCCTTTTTGGGTGGAAACATGCTGCTCTGGACCAGGAGGGATCTTGAGAACACTGGAGCTGAATTTTTCGATTTTATAATCACATGGGTTTTTATGATAACGCTTTTCAAAGAACACAAAGATGCTTTAAAAATGAAGAAGACACACATACAGAACGGGATACTAAGAAGGATGGAGGGTGGAAAATGAGTCATCAGGTGTAGAAGGTTATATTGAAGAGACGGTTTTTGAGGTGATTTTTGAAAGGTTCTATTGTATCAGCATTACAGATGGAGGTCCAGAGGGTGAAAAGCTCTGTCCCCCATTGATGCCATACTTGGTTCTGATGATGGGAGGGAGGGTATTGGTCTCAGTAGAGCATTTTCGGCGGGTGGGGGCTCTGTTCTGTTAGATTAAAAATTATTATACACTATACGTATACGCCATACGTAAATTAATGCTAAAAGATAATAAAAATATAAAGTATAAATTACTAGCTTCATCTAAGAGCTTAAACGTTTGAATACACAATCAACATTTCACTCAGACTGACACACTGTCTCAAGACAAGCTTGGAACAGAATTAGAGACATGACACCGGTTATGTAAACGTACGTTTGTCTGCCTTTTCACACCTTGGGTCGTGGATCAAAAGAACGAAGCGGGACACATCCATGGGGGGGGGGGGGCTAGGAGACAGAAACCCCCACCCAAGAACATTTGAATGATTAGAAAAGGAAACAAATTGTGAAGAGCTCTCCGCGGGGGATCGTGGCACAGGAAGCTTGAAGGAACCAATATGGCGATAGGGGGAGGACCTCCCGGTCTGGAAATTTGCCTTAAATATAGCGATGTTTCTACAGTTCGAGACCGTTTCTCCCGGGGCTATTGAATTGTAAAGTCGCCGGCAGAAAGCGCGTCCGATCGATCGTAAAGCTTGTAATTTTTTTGACTTGAAGCGGCGAATAAACTACCCGTGACACTCTGCATTGACCATTTATCTCCACAAAGCGAAGTATTAAGACCCGGAAGTGACTCCTTCTTTGTCCGTTTTAGTTCTTAGTGTAGAGGAGGATCTTGAAGTACTTTGTCGCTTATATTCGTCTTTAAAGAGATTCAACTGCACCTCTAACGCTGGTCTTCTCTATTCCCAGGGTCTTTTAATCAGGAGCTCCGGCCCCCCGACATTCTCTTCAAGGTGATCTTCTGGCTGGGCTACTTCAACAGCTGCCTGAATCCCATCATCTACCCCTGCTACAACCGCGAGTTCAAGCTCGCCTTCATCCGCATCCTGCGCTGCCAGTGGCACCAGCGCAAGCGGCCCGGCTGGAGGGCGTACAACTACCGCTCCTCCAACTTCAGCTCGTCCGGACACTCCCGCAAAGGCTCGACCGACCACAACTCCACCTGCCTGAACGGCAGCCAGCGGACCCTGCCGTCCTCGGCCAGCCCGAGCCCCAGCTACCTGAGCAAGGGTCTCCCTCCCTGTCCGGAGGGGGAGCCGCTTTACATCTGGGGCGGGAGCACGCCCACTCCCTCGACGCCCAACCTGCTGCCCGGCAGCCACATGGACTGCGCACAGGGATCTATGAGGGGCGACTTCAGGAGAGTCAAACCCGCCGAGGACGCCCCCGCCAGCGTCTTCTCGTTCTCCTTCACCAGAATCAAGGGTGAAGGCGGCCGGAACAAAGACTGCATCATCCCAGACGACAAGGTGTGAGTCAGGAAACAAAATGGAGCGCGACGTCCGCTGTCGCTGAATGTTAATGTAGGACATCACTGATCCGCTGCCATCACTGTAGGTCTTCGATGCGTCGGCGGCTTTTCAACGTTGTTATGGAGGAAGAAGTCCAGCTGCTGTTTCCATCGTGTTCTTCGGAATAAACTGTGAAACGAACCGAGACACGCGTTGGATGAGGAGAATGTGCACTGGTTTAAAAAAGGAGAAAAAAAAAATAATGAAATGAAAAACTTTTGGTTTTTCCTTCACCTCAGTATATAAAAGTCTGTATATTAGTTGTGTAAAGTGTATGATGTGAATAGATCACCCGTTTGTTACCAGATATCACTACAATATGTCGTGAACAGTGAGTATAACCTGCTTCGTTTGCCGTGTTGAAGTTGAAAAAAAATCAGTGGATGATTAATATTAAAGATGTTATCAGGACTTTAATTCAGATGTTGTTGAGGTGTTTGTTGTAGACGTTGAAATAAAAAAGCATTAAACGCATGTTTCCAGATGAAGATTAATCATTTTAGACGTAATGAACTCAATTTAAATGCCATTTTTAAAAGGTATTTACCGTCCAATACATGATGACGGTTACGATTACAGAAAATATGAAAGAGAAAAAAAATGACAAAATGTTACATATAGTTGCTCTAGATCATATAATAATTTACCATTTTATTATACATTAACTATAACTTGATTTTTTTCCAATTTTATTTTGCATAGATTTTTATTCTATACATTTATCACCCCGTTTTCAAATTATACATAAAACTAGAAAAGCTACTACAGACACACAATTTTAGTGATTTAATCCTATTATAAAGTCAAGTTTTGCTAGTTCTGAAAGTAGCTAACTTGCACTGCAGCGATAAGATGCCATACAAGTGAATGACCGATCCTTCAAAACCATCCTGAATCCAGATGGATTCAAGTCACCATCCAACTCATCTCAGAAATCCTTAAAATGCTCAAAAAACAAAAATATGCAGATGAAAATAGATAAAAATGGCTTGGATAGGCCATAGTCACCCATTAGGGCTCAAGGAAAAGAAATGAATTAAAATAAAATTTGATCATATTTCTATTATAACTTAATGTATTGGTTTAATTTAGCAATATTGTAATACGTTTTTAGTCCTTTCCTTTCAACATGTATCAAAGGTGGCAAAGGAAGAAAAGTCTTCATCTGAACAACAGAAGCTAATGACGAATGAAGTGAAAAACAAACGTCAAAAAGACATCAACATTCTCCACACCTCAACACAATCTCTCACTCCTTATCTGACAAAAGAAAATCTTTCCCTCCCATCGCGTTCCTTCTAATCACACTTTTCTTGAGCCTCCCTTTAATTTATATCCTCTTCTTGACAGCCAATAGAACAAACGCACTGTTGTGGCCTGCACGACAACACTAAATACGCCCTCGCGTCGCACAACAAACACTAACTTTCAACCGCCCTGACAGCCCCTGTGAAGTTTTTGGCAGCGATGTCATCGCTTCTCTCGAGGTTCAGAGTAGTTTACGAAACTCAAGTGACCGGAAAAACAAGCCTGTCAGTTTGCAGCTGCCGAATAAATCAACAATTATACGACTGGAGAAGCGACGTTCATTAAAGTCACTTCTAATCAAGCTGATGAGATTCAGTCGCACATTAACCGTCCGTCACAGATCGATCAGGGTCACAGCGAAGGGGAATCTTTCCATGAGTGTCAGATGGATCCTCCATGTTTCTCTAGGAATATTTTACACCTCAGACACTCGTCTCAGCAGCACATCAATTTTGCATTGAAGCTCTGCTGTGACAGTCATTCTTCTTCTTCTTCTTCTGTGTTGTCATCTCGACAGTTGCCACTCATGTTTCTCTTGTTGAAGGAAACAATGTTTAACTTTTTGAGCTCATTCATTTTTTGTTCCCTTTTTTAATTGAAGATATTTACAAGCGTGCGTCATTTTAATGAAACGACTCTTAAGAACTATATTCAGGCTCTGGTTTAAACTTAGAAAAGCAACAACAGCAAACACGAAGACAAAGTATCCGTTTAATGTAGCAATACAGTGAGATAACATCAACTGGGCGATGAGGCAAATTGTGCTTCTTGATAATGTCGCCATCTAGTGGTCAGAGTTAGAACTTGTTATCAGGAACCTTTTATATCATGTTTTGAAGAGTCTGCGCTTAAAAAAAATTGACTGAATTGAATTATGCCACGATTTTACTCCTCATTGCCTTTGCTTATTTGAGTGTAAAGCATGAGATGATATGTATTGTTAACTAAACAAGTGATATGTAAATGTTTAAATAATACATTAAATTAACCACAAGGTTTGTGTGTTAAGTGGACGAAATGGCTTCAAAACATTCAAATTAAAAAAATATATGGTATTATCATAAGTAAATGAATTAACCATTTTATTTAGCAAAACAAAGGTTATCATTTCACAGATGCATCTTTATCTTAGCATGTCACAGGTAGGGATGTGTATTGGCAAGAATCTGGCGACAAACAAGGATATATTTGTAGTATTGTCGAGTACTTGACTCTGGTGTTACACTATTTACAGACCACATGACTCTTGACGAAGTCGTAAATTCTTTCATTTGTTTTCAAACCAAAATATGTCCAAACATTAGCTCTTAAAATCGTCGACTGTATCCTCTCGTCCTCAGTCATCACCAGGATTTGATACTTTCTTTAGTCGATGAGGACATAATGATGGCCAGAAGTTTAATCCCGACAGAAAAGACGATCAAACGGTGTTTATGTTTGCAAGATAATTGTAAAAATGAATTTAGACATTTAATTAAAATATAAAGTGTAAAAGAACTATAATACAACACAATTTGATTTTTTTAAAAATGGAAAAACAAAACAAAACAAAGTTGTTGAATATCAATTCAGTTTTGGGGAAGAAGAATTTCAGACAATCAAATCATACAAGTTTTAACTGGGAAATGATCCTATTAAATAGGAGTTTCAAATAAACAGATATGTTCCCGCAGGTCAGTGAACTCTTTTCTTATGAAGAAACGGGTCTAAACTCCATGAAGTACTCTTTGTTCTTTCTACTAAAACACTTGATGCGGTTCATCGCTGGGACAGGACAAAATAACTGCCATCTGTTGAATTAAAAGAGCAGCAGGTTGGACTTGATGAATAAGAAGTGGGAGGAGCAGAAGAAGGCGAGTCATAAGCATGACCCTCAGGTTGCTTCCCATTTTTCAGTTTCTTATTTCCTCCATCATGGCTTTCACCGGGACGTACGAGCTGGAGAGTCAGGAGAACTATGAAGAGTTCCTGGAAGCTATAGGTATCAGCTTCTTCTTCTTCCGCTTTTAAATAACGTACAGAGGAGGTTTAAGATTCTCTCCTTCCAGGTCTAGGAAAAGCTAAGACGGACCACAAAGTGGTGACAGAGGTGCTTCAAGATGGAAACAACTTCTCGTGGACTCAGAAGATTCCCGGCTGGTGCTGGTCCAACAAGTTCACCGTGGGTCAGGAGTGCGAGCTGGAGACCATGACAGGCGTCAAATTCAGTGTGAGTAAAAAAAAAAATAAACTTGTAAAAGAGAGAGACTCTAGAAGTTTGATTGACAGGCTCCCGTCAGCATGGAAGATGGAAAACTCTTGATACAGTTCCCGGACTATCATCTCTCGGCGCACATCAGCGACGGCAAGCTAGTCATGGTGAGACACACTCGGGTCTCTGAGCGTCGCTGAGAATTGTATGAACCTTCCATTCTTTTCCAGACTTGTGTAACACCTGGAGAAAAGGGTGTGACTTTCACCCGAGTCAGCAAACGGATCTGACGCTGCGAGACCGTACATGCTTCAGGGACGGAAAAAAAGAGTCGATGGATGTCACGAGTTTGTCGTTTTCTTCAGCTGATGCCAGACAAACAGTTTAATAAGCCGCTGCGAGGAGAAGTGAAACCAGCGTGACAAGAAGCGTTTGATCCGAGAAGCTTGTTTTCATCATCGTTTAAAGTGCCACATGTCTCAATAAAAACCATGTTTCTAATGTTTACACTTTGAGATGTTTGTTCGTCGACATCTGCCTTTTCTGAGCCACAGCACGTGGTTTTCTTTTCCAAACTAGAGTCACGATTAAAATGGAAACTCTTTGATTATTTATGATGAATTTGTGGTTTCACAAAAACTGTTTAAAAGTTACTGTGTTTTAGAAAGTTTAAGAGCTCACAAAAATAAACATAAATAACATTATAAATAACATGATGAGTTAATGGAATTTATCATGTCAAGTTTGTTGAATGTAAAAACATTTATTAAGATAGTTCCATAATACTTTTTTTGAGTGTGAAGTTGTAGGAGTAGTTTTTTTTGGAATGTTTTCTTTTTCAGTTAAAACATCTCAACTAAGTATTATTAAATCTATAAGTAAATCCACTTTTTTTTTTAGCTTTACATTATTCCACATGGACAAAATGCCTGAATGATAGCAAAACTAAGATACTTTCACAGATTTTTTTTTATTTTTAAGCAACAAGTGTAAAAAAAAAAAGGTCTATATAGTTGCTCGAAGGATAATACAAGTTCTGGCCTCTGCCATAGTTGTCTGGGGAAATATCTTGAAATATAAATATGAGTATCATATCAACAGAGATCATTAGTTTATCTATTTAAGTGAATTAACCGCAGTCATTCTAAACTCTATTTAGAATATAATAATGTAAGTTAAACAACTTCTTTAAGGGTTTGTTATCTGCTAGCATCTTGCTAGTTCTCCCTAAACTGCACTAGCACGACACATTAAATCATTAAAAATATATATATATTTACTAGATATTATCTCTCTCAAGCTAAAGAATAAGAACATATTTCTCAGTCTAGTTAAAAAAAACGTTTCATCTGATTTGAACAACTTATAAGGAGCTGATCTTCATCAGTAGCTCTTGGTTTTTGGCACATATTTACAAAAAGGAGTTCATTGTGTTGCAAAATTACAACATTTCCTTTTTACAGGAAATAACCAGGAAACCTTGAAACTATGACCAGGAAGTTTGAGTGAGTTAAATAAGATTGTCTTAAGATAAATTGAATCCTTTAATAAAACAATATCAACCATAAGGTTCAGGAGAGTAACAAGTAAAAAACCTGAACGAACCCATTTTTCTGTAAAGGCGTTAATCACAAATGTAACCACTCGGTGGCGCTGTCGTTCCTTCGTTAAATAAATGAATGAAAGTGCGTCGAAAAGTAACTTGTTAACGGATTTGATATAGGTTTTCCTCGAACATTCACAGATCGCGAATAATAACAAATGTAATTAAAATAAAACAACGTATTGAGGAGTATTTTATTGAAATAAAAGTGAAGTTCGACCAAAATAGCAACACGAGGAAAAAATATTTTTATTTATTTAAAATTTATTTATTTTTCGGAATTCGTTTTATTAGAACTATATTAAATGTTGACTTTTCACAAATAAACAATAGTTTACCTTTTTTGCAGGTGTGGAGGAACCGCGTTTGCTTGGAGGAATCATGGCGGCCAAAAGCAGTGCCTCAAATCAACCGTAGAAGAAGTCGTCGGCGTGTGTAGGGTAAAATGACCTTTAATTGAATTAAATATTTTTACCGCAACATTTTAACGTTTAAAGAATTGATCTTTTAATAGTAGCAAAAATGCATTCATAGCAGCTTTGGACAAATAAACAGATAGCTTATTTATAACGTTTATTTCATTTTTTATTTTTACTTAATCATTCAAAACAAATCGTCAATATATGTGCTTTCTCTCAGTAGTGGTAGTAGTAATGATAATAATAATTTTTAATTCATTTTATAATTATAAGATGTTATTGCTGTAACATCTGGCAGTAAAAATTTCTGATTCTGATCTTAAATAATTGTCTATGGCTGTGAACCAGATATATATGGAAACCCTGGTTTAAATCATCTGGTAATACAGATAAGAGACATGGAAATGGATTTATATTTCTATTTTTCAATTGCGTGCATCGGGATATTATTATTCTCACCTAACAGATGCTAAAATAGATCTTTCCAACCAAGTGTCCATGCCACTATTCCTTGTAAAGATCAATTTAAACACATTAAAATAAATAAATGTAAGTCAGTCAAATATTAGTCAGAACAAAACTACAGTACTGAGTATTGAATTCTTCTCATTATGGTCCTGAAACAATGTAGTCTTTGACTGACTGGAGCCTCTGTTCTTCCCAACAAGTGTCTTCTGTGCAACATGACGAAAGACAAGAGTTCCTCTGGATGAATGTTAGAATAAAGGCGACCATCAGCCTCTCCAAGCCTTCAGCTCTCACTCCAAACTGAAGGGAGGCTCAGTCCGAAGGACGTAGTGATGCAGCATTCCAGTGCTCGTGAGGTGGAACTGGGACCTTGGAATGTCAACATGCCTGCGTTAGCATGTCAAGAATTACCAAGTGTTTATTTACTGACGTCTGCGCCACAGGATGCGATAGAGAGTGACACCAGTACGAGGAGTGACGAGAGTGTACTTCTTAAATCAACAATATTGAAGGTTTGGAAATTGTTTTGAATCTATATGTTTTAGGGTTGCTGGTAGATTTAAATACGGTTGAATTATTATTATCACATTTTGTGAATACATTAATATACTGTAGTTTGACTTAATCTGTTAAAAGGTGAGTAATCAGACTGTATTCCAGGAAAACACAAAACTATTCATAGAGCTACAGTAAGTAAGTAAGTAGTAATTTATATGTGGTTTCAAAGTGCTTAGTGCCATCCAGGTAATGTATATGTTTTTGTAAATTATATTTCTTATAATTATGATTTATACATTAATTTTATTTGATCTCTAAATACTCATAATGATAAAAAAAAACTGGATATTGCAAATGGAACAAATGTTTATTTAATTCCCTTTTCTTTAATGATTAGACTTTTTAATGTTATTTTTGTTGTTTTTATTCATTCAAATCTGAACAAATCATACACAGACTGAACTGCTACAGTGGTATCAAACTTACTTTAGATAACTATCAACCGGTCAGTCGTTCCATCACTCTGGACCAGGGACGTAAGGTTTTCCCTTCTCTGGCACACTACGATAATAGTTAAACCTGCTCAATAGTTTTCATTAGTTAATTTATTAGTTAATGATTACCTCGTAACATTGACTGCCTTATTTAAGGAATAAATAAATAAGAAACTGACTCATCTTATCTGGTTTTGTGAACAAATGCCATTTTTGAGCAATGGCAGTGCCATGACGTTGCACTATTTAGCCAGTAGGGGAGCCAGAAACAACATTTTCAATCTTGCATATTGCTGCTTTAAGGTGGATAAAATAATTTTTAGTCTGACTGAGCTACTAAGCTGATCCATGCAAGTTCACATTTAGATCTGGTTTGTAGTTAAAATAACATGTTAACAAGGAAGACATGGTGACGTGGCTGCAGCTGGTGACCCCGTCTGTGTGGCGGTTGTGAACTGAAGTCACCGTTTCCTCCTCGGAGCAGCCCAGTGGACCAGAACAAACACTCCGAACACTCGTCTCATGTTACATGTGTTTATTCCCCCCGTGGCACATTCTCATAAATGTTCTGTGTCACAAAAAGTCAAACTACAAATCGATACAAGTATAAAAATATAAAAAGAAAGTTCAGCTCATCACTTTTGTTTGGTCGATGAACGTAACAGTTTATATATAAAGAAAACGTTTTTTTCTTTAAAGTCGGCGGCTGCAATATGCAACATATTCTTTGTGTGAGAGTCGAGACGCACATCGTGTACAAAAATGACGAGTCGGTGCTGCGGGTGAGACGGTGATGTGCCGAGTCAGCTGGAACAGAAAACATATTGCACTGCTCGCACCTCAGAGTGAAGCGTCTGTGTCGAGCACAAACTTCTACCAAAAAACAAAATTAAAAAACTAAACGTCCCAAATCGTTGTTTTTTTCGCGACAAAAAGATAGGAATTGTAGTCGAGCACAGATATGGTGATGAGGAAATTCAACTTTTGGTTTTTCTTAACAGGTCGGATGCGGTCGGAGTCACACCTTCTGAACCCCAGGAGGTTCGAATGAAAACAGTGTCACATGTCAAGAGTAGTCAAATCATAGCACAACGAGTAAAGAAGATTAAAAAAAAGGAATGTAAAACATAAGAAACTGTACATCAAAGCAAAACTAAACATCTTGGTTCGTCGTGGTGAAAAGCACCTTACGGATGGGAGTCGGTCTAGCTGTATAGAATTTTGGTGGATCTTGACGCAGTGACATCATCACGATTCAAGTCCCTAAAGTCCGCATCACTCCACCCATCGATCGCGGCTAAAGTTTAGGCTAAAGTCAGGCATTAGCATGTGCAGCCCCCTTCAGCGACACTGACAGTCTGGATGTGTTTATGCTTCGACAGGAAGTAGCAGATTGGGAGCTTTAGAAATCTGGAAAGCAATTTTCGACAACTGGCAGCAGATGTTTTTCTTTTTTCTTTTTTTTTTTGGTGGCCACAAGGTTGTTCCACTCAGAAAACAAACAAGCTTTCATTCGGGTCCAGTGATGACGAGGAGGGACGTTTTAAGATCCCGGAGATGCTACATTAGCATCCACTTAAAGCATAACAGCACTAAACGGGTGAGCTGAAAACCTGAGACTGAAAACTAGAAAGAATCTATAGAAAAGAAGAACAAAAAAAAAGGATTCACTATGTAACAAATTATGTTTAAAAAAAAAAGGAATTATAAATAAAAAGCTATGGCATGTTTCAATGGCATCATATTCAAGTAATCTTGTTCCCTGATACTTTAGTGGTTCTTGTAAACATCAACACAGATGGAACCAACCGTTAACAAGAAGGCAGCAGCATTTCATATTTACACAAACGACTTCCACGTGTCTTCGCCGGTCCAGTCACAGAGTAGTGTTCTCGGGAGGGAGGCATGGGGGGGGGGGGGGGGTTGAGATGATGCACAACACACATCCACAGAAGCTTCACTTTATGTGTAGATGTCATGGTGGGTTTGCAGGGGCCAGGGTCCATTACGAGTGAACGACAGTTCAGAGAACAAAAAAAAAAACGTCCTAAAACATTTGTTATTATTTCTGTTCCATTGACCACATTTAACGCACACTGACCACCGCGAGGGTGACACGAATAAGGCAGTAGTCACAATGCTGTAGCATCCTAGTGTGCGTTTCTGAAGCAGAATAAAAGCTGAACTGTGTTGAGCTCATGGGGATGTCGGTATCTGAGATCTAGAGAGACAAACGAGGTCCGGATGTGGTTCGGGACAAAAGGACGAATCCAAGCATGGCCACCCAACAATGCCCACTTGGTTTTCCTCCGAGGGGGAAATGCTCCGTGGAATTCCTGGAGGGGCCCTTCATTCCTGACGCAGGTATCAGGTGAGGTGTTCCCGACAAAAGAGTGACTTCCACGGTGGTCAATTTGATATTTTCCAAAGCTGTAAAGCGGCAGTGTGGATGTGTGTGTGCACTGGACGAAGGGTGGGTAGGTGGGTGAAGGGGGGGGGGGTCTGGGTCACACCTCCACTTCCTTCACAGTGACA
The DNA here is from genome assembly GCF_982586985.1 of Callionymus lyra. NCBI lineage: Eukaryota > Metazoa > Chordata > Actinopteri > Syngnathiformes > Callionymidae > Callionymus > Callionymus lyra. The sequence goes on from NC_141826.1 coordinate 17,235,227, forward strand.
ACAGTGTCGTTCAAGCAGAGTCGTAAACGATATCGGCGACAGTTCAAACGGGTCCATTTGTCATGTCAGCGTGATGACCTCCACCGGGTCGCTCTTGCCTTTGGACCTCTGCTTGCGCTTGAGGAGTCTCTGCTGGGGGGCGGGGGCTGTGGCCGAGGGCGGCGCGGCGCCGACGGAGAGAGAGAGTTCTGAGAACTGGTGTTTCGGGGGCGGGAGCATGACGGCGGGCTCTCTCTCCGTCGCCTGGCGTCACCTGTCGAAGCAGCCGGCGGCGAAGGTGTGGTGGGCGCCGAGGTACCCGCCGCCGTAGGCCATGCTGAGGCAGTGGCGCGGCTCCCCGGCGAGGGCCATCTGCATAGAAATGGGCCCCTGGATGGGCAGTCCGCGGGCCCCCTGCTGGAGGCCGGAGGTAAGACACGGGTAGGAGGGGAACCCGTTGCCGGCGGCGATCGCGGCGGCGCCGGTCAGGATCCCCATCCTGTGGCTCTGGAGGAAGTCCTGAGACACGACCGGCCCCAGAGCCTGGGAGTCGGCCAGCGCTTGCAGCTGCGACAGCGAGGGGGAGTGCTGGGCCAGGTGTGGGAAGGCGTCCGGCTGGAAGAGGAGCTGCGGGGTGCTGGAGGTGGACGAGGAGGAGGCGGGTCTCTGGATGGCCGACACCGGCGAGAGGTGTGAGGTCTGAGGCTGTAGTGAGGAGGATCTGTGAGGAGGAGTGGACTTGGCTTTGTTGGCTTCCTTTACGTCGTTATCATGGGCTCTGAAGGAGAAGGAAGAGACACCGAGGTTAGAACCTGGAACCTTTGATGATGAAACTGACCATTTATTTTCATTATACTATTCCTCGGTTCCTATTAACCAGTGTATGAGTGACATCAGAATAACATGTCAAATTCTGAAACTTTACATTTTTTATTGAACTGTTGTTGTTTTAATTTCATTATTTCTATATTGAATTCTGAGAATTCAATTGCAAAAGTTTTTTTCTTCCATTTATAGCCTTTTAAATGTTATATAAAAGTGTTTGTGAAAGATTACCGAGCTACTTATTGAACTTTCTGTCAATAATGGGGGCGCTATTTCATCAACATTTATACATTGAATTTAAAGGCTAGAAATGAAAAAAAAACATTGAATTTAGAAAATGTATTTCGGACTTTTTGGAATTAGATTACGGTATCTAACTATGTGTAAAAATAAATGAATTATCTTTCTTTTCATTGCTCAACTATATGAAAATAAAAAAAATTAAACCTTGAAATATAAAAATGATTGAAATAAATGTAAAAAAAAAAATTCAAAACGTTCCATTCAATGATTCAATATTCTGACGATACACTTCCATAATAATGCCTCATATTTTCAAATCTTACGGCCATGAGATTTTTACAGAAACATGTCCATTTGATGCTAACCAGCTAGTTATATTCTAGCTGGTAATGGTCACAAACAAAAAGGTAAACACAGATTATGACATAATGAAAGGTGGTGTGTTTAAGTACAACAAGGAACTTGAGAATCCAAAGATCGAACCGTTTGCATTTTGCATGTTCAGGTCGAATTGTTATTAATATTAAAATGTTATATAACATTAAATTCCATTCCCTCCAATTTTCTGAGACCCTCCTAGCGCCCCCTGGCGGCCGGCACATTGAAAACCCTCGACCTAACCAACCATCTTCGACGTCTCTGCTGCTATTGAAAACGTGATCTCACGCCGAGTCGGGTCAGAACCCCTCGTCTTTTCAAAGGCATAACTTGCATGTTTTGTTGACCTGTCAGGATCCCACTTTGAAGTGAGCCGGGTCTGCCTCGCGGCCACATCTGGCCCCTGTGACTACACCTGACAGGTGAGATCACAAATCAAACCGCTCGCACTTTAACGCTCGTCGATTCGACTTCACATGAGACACTAGAAGTAGATTATACCGGCTTTAATCTGGCGAAATTAAATTGGATTGATCGATCTCAACACTTGAATAAGACGTTACTTAAAGTTCATTTCAACTGACTGACTGACTGAACACTTGACTAAAGACTGAAGTGTGGGTCGTAACTTACAGCAGCATGAGTTCAATGCACTGAGTGAGGTGGTCCCATGTGTATCCGGTCAGCAGGTGCAGAGCCGTCGTCCAGCTCGGGGAGATCTGAAGGCAAATTCGTGACGCGGCCACGCACGCCGCGGCGACCTGAGACGGCCGGAAACTCAGGAAAGCGTGGTCTACAGAAAAAACACAACACGTCAGCGACGCTGCCCTGGCGATGGGACCAAGAGCGTGGGCGGACGACGTTACCGCTCTTACCTTGCAGCGAGACCTCCAGGAAGTAGTGAGTGTATTTGTCCATGAAGGCCTTGGTCTTGGAGAGGGAGGACAGCGGCCAGCCGTTGTACAGGTCGCCCTCCTGGACCGAGGCGTTGAGGTAGTAGTCGATAAAGTGGGCCGGCGTGGGCATGCACAGGTTCCAGCCGAAGGTCTCCAGGAGCAGGAGCTCCATCTTGATCAGATCCCTTTTGTTGAGGGTCAAGTTGAGGCTGCACATGAAGCCCAGAGAGTTCAGCTGCTCCAGTTTAGGCACCCGGTCCTCCTTCTCCTCAAATTTACCTGCAAAGACAGAATTACTTATATTAAACACTGACATCTTTATATGGCTTTGATTTGAGCCAACCATCCTGCCGGCCACATTAAATGACCAAGATGGCTGAATTAGGCCCCGCAAGCCATGGGTTTGACTCATAAGTATCAACACAGATAACACAAATACAATTCAAGCACAGGCATTTATCTCCCAATTAAATCCTTTTGGAGTTGAAAAAATAATTCTTGAAAATGTAGCAAGTAAATTCGGCAAGAAGTGATCTGATGAAAGTATTTAACACAATAAAGGGCTCTGTGTCAAGTTAAAATAAACATACCCTTATTTTGATCCATTTAATTTCTACCTTAGAAGATAAGGTACCTTTGAGAAAACAATAGGAGAATTTTTTTCATGTTCTCTAAATTATTTAACACTAAGTTCGAGTAAAGATCCAAAACAAAAGTCCTTGTCCAACCGTCAAAGACAGGATTCCTCGTCTGAATAACCTTTAGATGTGTTCTAAGAAGGCAAACACCTGTCCAAGTTCGCGTGCGTCTCATTTAAACGATCAACAGCCTCAAATATTTGCCCAGGGATTTAACAAGAGCCTCGCACTGCTCAAACAATGAGCAATCGTGTTGACGATTACCGAACATCTGGCGCTGAACCTTCAACGCCGACCGGCCTGCGAGGCGTCACCCGGAGGCTTATTACGCAGACCGGCACTTCAAGAAGCTCACATACTTCTGGCTCGGCACCAGAAAGAGCCATCGCAGTGAGTCCCCGCAGATCCGGCCGTCTCCATGGCAACCGCCCAGAGGCCTCAGAGGTCTGAGCGACCCATGAAGTGCTTTCAAAAGAGTCTAATGCGCTGATGCGACAACATGGAGGTGAAGAGGAGCAGGGATTATGGAAGCGTATCGGTGCCATCAGGATGATAAAACCTTGAATTTGGTAGTCATTTAATTCAATCATTTCTATAGTGAAAGGTTGAATTTCTTTTTTTATAGACTTAAATTATTTGAATACTCGTAGTTTAATAGTTTAATATTGAATGGTTGAATTTAACATTTCAAATGTTGAAAGTTTGATTTTCTTTTATTATTGAAATGTTTTGTTTTTTTTAAGCATTACATTTTCTTTTAATTAAAAAAATGTATATTATAATTTTCTTTTACACAGTGTTTGATATTCTAATTCTAATAATCAAAAAATAAATCATTTTAATTCTATATTTTTCAATTCATAGCCTTCTAATATTAAATATTAAAATGTGTGTATAAAAGAGCCGCCAACACTACCAAAAGATTACCGAGCTACTTGACTGAAATTTCAGCCAATCACGCGTCTTGCAGACGCTCATGTGACCACATATAAGCACCGACATCAATTCATCATGGCGGATTGCAAAGGAACAGTATTATCTGGTGGCAATATTATACCGACATGTTTATATTGAATTCAGAGGGTTACAAATGAAAAAAATATGGAATTTAGAACATCTACATTTGAATTACTAGAATTTCAAACTTCATGTGTAAAAAAAAAAAAAAAGAAGAATTAATTCTTATGGTAATATTCCATTTTCGTATTCAATTATGATTATTATTCATTAATTAATCATATATAGAAAAATAAATTAAATTTAAAATTAATGTCCTATTCGACCATTCAACACACCGTAGAAAACACCAACCCCGAGCAAAAGTAGCTCCATCAACTTCATGTTTATAACTCTATCGTCACTTAACAAGGACATGGATCCTGAGCGTCAACACTTCTAAAGTAGTATGTTCGTTTTAAACCAGGTTCACACATGCGTGCGAGTGGGGGGGTGGGACTCGCTGCAGGTGTTGATTCCCCCGCCTTCTTAGTCAATTTGCAATGCGACCTCAGCAAATATTCAAACAGCAAAATCGAATATTTTTGGAAAACATTGACAATGCAAAGTGAGGCGCAAACTGTCGTTCGGGAACATACTTTTGTTAGGACGGTTTACGAGGACTGTTGGGGTTTTAGTGGGTGTATATTGGGTGGGGGGGGGGGTCTGCAGGGGTAATTAACAAAGAGGCTGTAATGGCGTCTGGAACAGGAAGCGGAGGAAAAAGCAGGGCTGTTCACACACCGCCGCTCTCTCTCCGTCGCCCTCGTCCACACTTGCCCTCTCACCCCTCATATCCTCTGGACGCAGGGCTGCTCCGTCCACACAGACGAGGTCATAAAGCGCCATCAATACCTCGCCATCTCCATATAAGCCCCGTGGCTTTGATCTCCTGAGACACAGTGGCCGGCCTCCTCCTCACTCATTACTCTTTTGTTCAATCCTGTGATGCACGTGAAGCGCATCAGGGACGACTATTAATCCAGAGAGGAGAAAAAAAAAAAACCTAAACTGGTTAGACGGATGGCAGACAGATCTCACTACTGTCTCATAAAAAAAAAGTGGTGGCGTTTCATTTCAAAGAGTGGCGCAGCTGCCGCAGGAGGAGAGGAAAGAAAAAAGAAGAAACATCAACCGGCTCGAGTAACGTTTAAAACTCTGCCAACACCAACTTAGCGCCGGTGTGACGGATGATTCTATGAAAGCTGGCACGTGTTCTCTGGATTCTCACATTTATTTTATCCAACAGGCCAATCGAGAAATAAGACGGAATTAAAAGTGCAATTAAAATTTGAAAACAAGCCAACGTTAATAATCCTGCTAATGGTTGTCATTGTTGGACTTATCGGTCAAAATAGGTAGTTAAAGAAAGTTAGGAATAAACAAACAGTCAGAAAAGGACTAATTACAAGCCACAGTAATCTCTATTGTCACTCTTGACAGACTCCAGTGTTTGCTTTGAGGGTTTCCCCGTGGCCCCACCTCTTTAAACACCTCTAGGTATTCACCCCCTTTTACCTTCCATTGTGTTTACGACTCCAACAGCTTTATGTGGATAACGGCGTCATACATTTATCTATATCCTGGACTGGTGAATGTGCTTGTTCTGTCAAAGGAAATGAGCTATAAAATGAATGTATTCTTCTAGTCGAGTCGTGGAATCTCCAGGTGTTTTAGTGACACTTGTGCTCAACAATCTGACTTTTGTTCGGGTGGAGTTACTGAATAAAATCGTCATGTTAATGTAAAACCATTTATATTAATGTCTGCAAAAGTCTCAGCTTTGATTCTCAAGATCAGTTTGAAGAGTTTCAGTAACTCAAAGGGTTCTAAACAGGAACCACGTTATCAACAGTTTCTCATCAACCGTCATTTCAAACAATCCTCTACAGAAGCACTTGCAGGCAAAAATAGGAGAAGGTCGCGCTAATAGTTGGGGGTCGAGGGTTAAGATCAGGATGCACGCAGAGATAGTTGATGTTTAGAAACTCTGTTATGTTCTTACAAAACTCCTCGAGGGTAAAAATCCAGTGTGTTTTCAACCAACTTCTTCCTTGTCATTTGTACGGTAACCAACATATGCAACATGTCTTTCAATCCGTGCCAACTCTGAATTATTTCACCCTTAAATCTACAACAGCGCCCCCTGGTAATGCATGTAAACTAATGGTATATAATTTCAAATTGAAGTCATGTTAATTGAAAAAACTGATAAAATAAAGCAAGAAGCTAAAATAATCTTTAACCACATCCACCTCTAAAGCGCCCCCTATGGGAATAGAAGATCAAAACCTCATAGTGCATAGTGTCATCGACCGGTTCTGATGTTAAATCTGACCAGAAAAAAAGAGTTTCTAATCATCACCGACAAGGAGCATCTAAAGAAATCAACTGACTTTTGATAGTAGATTGTCCTTCAACCAGAAATTGACCAATGCAACAAGCTTACAAGAGCTACTTTTTTTTAGGAGTGATAACCAAAATGAAAGAAAAAAGTAGCTTTAGTTTTTCTATATAGATCCGAGCGCATAAGTAGTGATTCGGTCTGCAGCATCTAAATACTGTGAATGGAACTCTCACAGCTCATTTCGAGCTTTTATTCGCCGGCGGAGCTTTTATTAGAAGTGTGAAATCGCTCGCAGCTCCATCACGAAATCTGCATGTAGCCACCGCTGGCTGTGGCGGCACCAACAATGCAGGGGCCGAGTCAACCTTTGACCTTTCATGCTAATGCCCGGGCGGCCGAGGAGATGGTCAGAAACCAAGATCGAGGCCCGCGTTTGAGGAGTCATTCATGAACGAATCATAGAAATGCTCATGTTGCCGTTTATATTTCCACATGCGTGTATGTTCGATCGACATTATTCCGTCATGTTTAGGGTCAGGTGAGTCTGGATCACAAAGAGAACGCAGGAAATCAAATAAACCGATCGAACAAAGGAACCTGATCCGCTGCCAAGTCATGATTCACTTTAGCTTAAATATTGACACACAACATAATTACTTTGATGATGCAGGCCCTCCATGAAAGCAGGTCTCCCCGAATTATTGTCAAACCCCTGCGAGGGGGCACGAGGGGGTGGGAGGGGGGGGCGCTTCCTACTAATCTACATTTCAGGGGCCCCCCTGCTGAGCAGTTCAGCTCTTACATGTCCAGTTTTGCAGGCCACCGTCTCTCTACCCTGTTTAACATCAGCAGCCAACCTTCCTTTGAAGTGTGTTCCACTCATTTACCAACCCCCGCTGGAAGAAAAAAAAACGGGGTGTTTCGACTGGTTCCTAGGGTCCCCCCTTCAGCTGGTCCTTGACAAGGCCAACTAAGGGAGGTGGTCGGGGTGGAACTAGTCTAAATTCCAGTCAACTTATTAAGAACTTTGTTTTTGTCTCCACTGCTCTCGCTGGTTAGCAACGTTAGCTTCCAGCAAGTAACACAACACACACTCTCCCCTCCCCCCCCCCAGCCTCATGCAGGGGTCTGGCTGGCTGCTCGCATTGATGGTCTTTGTTTGAGGTCTGACTCGGAGAGCATATGGCAGGTGCCCCTCAGCGCTCCTCCCCACCCCGGGGCCGACGACGCCTCCGTAAGAGCAACTCCGACGTCACCGCGAGTGAGCGTCACGCACGAGTCACAGGATGATCTTTCCACGGCCGGGACGAGACGCAGCGTCAACAAACATCAACAAACGTCAACAAACATGTCGTATTATTCAAGTTCAGTATGATGTTGTTTAGTGTACGTTAGGCCTTCTTGATACTAACATACTGATCATGTTCTATTTTGACAGTTTTGACAGAAGATTTACTTTCAATTCATTGACATTATCTGATTTACTAGTTTCTGTCTTTGCTTCTCTTTTCTTCATATTCCCCCATCAAAATAAAACTGAAATGTTTTTTAATCATATTTAACATGTTTTGAAATGGTCGTCTTAAAATGTATGTTTTAAATGAATTGTGCAAAAAATGAAGTACTTGTTAAGAAAATGTATTATAATAGAAATATTGACACACTTAAATATAAATAAACTAGAATAATATATTTACTTGCTCGTCTTTCTTCCCTTTTGAATTACAAACATAGATCCATACGTTTAAATTCATCTGACCGTGTGTTTATACTAAGCTACGACTCCTTTTGCGCAATAAAAACTCAATACATCACTGCTCCGGGTCTCCTGTATTATCACATTATATAGCAATATATCGTATCACAGCCGCTGTATCGTGATATGCATAATTACACTGCAATACATCACAAATTTAAGCTTCTTATCGAAGTTCTTATATAAGTTTTCCTACTATATTATTGATTTTTTTCTACATTTTTAGGGGGGGGCTTGATGGAACCTCACAACAGTCACATTGACCTCTTGTACACCCCTAGTATAATCTTATATTTAATGTTATCAGAGCCAGTATTTGCCCCTAAAACTCAGACGAACTGTTTTTAACAGGGACAGACCAGAATACGAACATGTTTTACTAATAAAATAAACATCTCAAATAAATCCGACTCATACAAAACAGTGCCGGGGCAAGTAAGCAAACGGGACGCGACGACAGCTCAATGGACACATTTGACTAATCTAATCTAAAATTCTTGCCCCGGCCGGCAGCGGAGTGACACCCAAAATGCTATTACCATAACAAATAGACCTGTGTAAGCAGAGCCCTGACTTCAGGGACCAGGGTCTGTCAAGGAAGACAGATGTGATCCTGACAAGAAGAAAAAAGAAAAAAAAAGTTGACCCTCGAAAAAAAAAAAAAAAACTTTGAAAAGATCCACTACTGCAGGAGTTCTTAAAAACCTCGGGTTTCAATAAATCTTTTTTTTTTTTTTAAGTAAGAATTAAATTGGCCTTGACTTGGACTCAATTTTCAGTTGCCCCTGGCAACCGAGGCAACGTTAATTGAAGAAGGTGTCGAAATTCGCAGGTTCCTTTAACCCTTACGAATAATCTTTGTTGAAATTTGGGCGGCTCCTTCAAAAGAAGGGGGCGCACACACACACACACACACACACACACACACAGTTGACTAAAGGGATTATGCGACGACTGCTGAGAGGCATAAAGAAGGTAGCAATTAATTAACCCGGAGCACAAGGCAGAAGATTGGGAAGAAAGACAATGCGGCGGCTGTCGGGAGGTAAGCAATGGGACCTGGGGAGGCTGTTCAATAACTAGGCCAGATTCCACGGCACCTCAGGACAGATAAAAACCAAAGACAACTTTGAATCAAACACACTTTCATGCCGTCATCAATCACGGCGGAGCCTCCCCGGAGGAGTCGCATGTAGTCAAGCGGAGAGAAGAGAACCAACAACTCGGAGTCACTCGATACGGAGAGTTGATAACACGAGAACCGCCTTCGTCCACTCGGGGAAAAAATGCAGCTTTTAAAGATTCCTTAAATGTGTGTCACTAATCGTGCCCTCGCACACACACAAGACCCCCCCACAGCCGCACCCCCTCTTTCTGCAGCGTGATCCAGACTTCCACTTTGACGGCATCATTAGTCTAATTACCCATGATGCCGAGGGCTGCATTAATGTACCGAAAAACCTCACAGTCTGTTAATCACCAAACAGACAGAGACCCAAATAACTTCCACTCGGTCTGGCCTGGGCATCGACAGGAGAGGAGCGTGAAAGACGTCGTTTGAGACGACATGATGTTCGCCACAACAGTTTAAACAGGAAGGAAACATTTAGACTTAAACTGGATCTTGGTTATATCTGTAAATGATAACAAATCACATTTTATTGGTGATTATATCATTTTATTTTACTTTTATTTGTAATATAATATTTCACTCAAAGATGAGGTTTTTGGTATGAATACAATCTTATAATAACTCATTTCGACAATCCTTTAACAGTATTTTAAAATCATGAATTTTATATAAAATTTGTTTTATCTCAACAGGTTGTAAGTGATTAATCGCATTTAGTTGGTGGTCATATTGAATAATAGCATTTTTATATTTGTAATATAATATTTCCCTCAAAAATGTTGTTTTTTTGGATGAATAAAATGTTATAATGATTAATTTTAACAACACTTAAACCACATTGTTATTCCATATACATGGTCATGATTACGGCACTTGTTTTATCTTAATATGTTCGAATAGTTACCACAAAAAAAAAATCCATAAATGTATTGTTATTTAGTGGCTAAGTATACAATCCGGCTCTATTGAATTTAGTTTTACTTCACTTGGTTTCATAGCAATGAAAGTTTGATAACAAGTGGATGAAACAATCCTATTGAATTGTAAGAAAATACTCCTTAAGGTACAAGTCTAGATAGAGAGAGAGTCGAGGAAGAACAAAAACTTAAGTAGCTCCTCGTGTTACAACAGATGGTCTATTCCATCCTAACGTTACGAGGTGAACATACGGTTCGTACGCCGTCCGGCACAGTTGATTCTATGACAAGATCAGAAATCTATGAGTGTTCTCCAGGCCATATTCTACGAGCGTCTTAAAGTTTGAGACGCATGTTGGAGACGGGATTTTTGACACATTTAAGCCACACTTCCTGTTTACCTTGGCTTTTGCGTCAGAGTCAGGGAAGCAGCTCAAGCCTCAACGTTATGGTCATTCTCACAGTAGAAACCAAACAATTTTAAATATGCATCTGGTGTGAGGTTCTTCTCAGAGTTTTCCCTCCAGGGGGAAAAGTCTGCCTGTGTGTCACCGTCGAAGCTTTTTGGTGCATGAATCAGTCAAGTTTACAATCCTCAACACACAAGTTTTATGACTTCACTCCACACACTTGTAGCTTTGCAAACGAAGCAAGTCAAGAGTTTCCTACGATGTGGCCGAGTTAAGGTCCAGTTTCGCCACCAAATAGTTTTACATTTCATCAATTTTAATACATCATTCTACACATAAAATAGTCCTTTAATACTTTAATCTTCGAATGTTGGTTGGATTTTTTTTTTTTTAATCTACCATGAAAACATTCAAGACACTTATTCCCATTCAAGTGTAATGAATAGATGGGGGACACACTGGAAAGTGGCACGGTCACAATTGCACTCCAACATTCTAGTTATAAAATACAATAAAATCATCATCATTTGAACGTAAATCAACAGATTATCATCCATTTTCACATTATTATCAAGCGAATCAAAACACTGCAGGTGGTTTGACCAGAAGAAAAAACTCTGCCTAAAAACTACAAGAACGTATCCAAGAAAAACGATTTAAAAATGTACATCAACAACATTATCAGCCATGTTTAACTTAAAATAAGTTACAAGCAAGTACAATAATTGACTTGAATCTTTAAGTGAAATGGACTAAAACAAACATCATAAAATAAGACATTTACGTTTTTTGTTCCACGACTCATTCAACTCAATACATTTCTTTAAAAGGGGATTTTCGGTCAAGATTTCTGTTTTTGCCATGAAGGAGAAGCTGGCTTCAGACCACAACACCTAAATATAGATCTCATAACAGCCGAGCCAGCTGAACCCCGACGTGACATTCACACTTTCGACAAGGACGGTCCAACCTCGCGGGGTAAAAACAACACCGCCTTATCTCTGGGCGACTCCATCGGCCCCGCGAGCACCGGCAGCATCACCTGACGCGTTGTTTACCGCCGAGATCAAAGTGATAAAAATGAAGTTGTGCCGAGTCGAGGGCGATCTCCAACAGCCAGAGCCGTTTCTTCTAAAAACAATGCCGCATTCTTTCACAGCCGCCGCTTCAGAGCTGATGTAAACAATCATTACCAGCACAAAAGAGACATTTTAACTCCTGGGGAATACATTCACCCTTGAATATAACCCTTGGTTTTAATTTATTCTACATCAAGAGTTTTCATTAAAATTCATCATGGAAGTATATCAGTGGCATCAGCAAATTGAATGGTTGAATTTAACATTTGAAATGTTTAAGTTGTGATTATTTTTTCTTGAAATTTTTTTAAGCATTTTATTATTACTTTTAATAATTGCATTTAATAGCCTTTTTTTAAAACTATTTAATTAAATCATTTGTATATTGAAAGGTTGAATTTGTTGTTGTTTTTAATAATAATAATGTCTATTTATATAGCGCCTTTCTAGACCAGGGTCATATTAATGAATTAAAAAAATATACATTGTCAAAATTATTGTTTTTTTTTTTGTTTTTTTTACACAGAATGACATACTAATGAACATATTTTCTAATTCAATATTTTTTTTACATTTGTAGCTTTTTCGGTTAAATACGAACATGCTGGTATATTAGGCCAGACATTACCAAAAGAGTACCGAACTTCTTAATCCAACTCTCAGCCAATCATGCGACACATAGACGATCACAACATGACAAAAAAAAGCACACGATCAAGTAGCTCGATAATCTTTTAGTAATGTCTGGTGACACCAGTACAGAACACCAAGATTACTGTTTTGAATTTTCTTTTTTTAAATACAGAATTGAGAAAATGTATAGTATTTAGTAGAAAATATTTTCAATTTTTATTCGATTATTCAATAAAAGCAAATCTAACTTTTCAATATACATAGTATTGAATTAAATTATTATTAAAAAAAAAAGATAATTAAACACTTTAAAAATGTTTAAATCCAAATTTAAAATAAAAGAATAAATCAAAACTTCAACCCTCCAACATTAAGATGGCACCGATCAACTTCCATACTTGTCGGGCAGATGTTTCATATGAACGTTTGTACTCACTAGCTAGGAGGAGGCACGAGAGGGCGATGACGTAAAGCTGCTTGACGGCCACGTCGTAGTGGTCCATGAACAGGTCCAGCAGGTAGACGGCCAGGTGTCGGGCGGTGGGGCACAGCTGGTAGCGGTTGCTCAGGATGGCCAACAGATCTGCAAAGTAGCGCCGCATGCCGATCTGCGGCGAATGTGCCCGGAACACCGGAAGCTTCAGCTCCTGGAGAGAGAGATCGGAAAGAGACATTAATGAAAGGCACTTTAAATCCGAAGTATAAGCGAAAATCTTTAATTAAACAAACTATTTTTCCTGCTTAACTAAAGTTTTCTGAAGTTTTAATTGGGGTTTAATGTGGATCGTGGCTAGGGTCTCTGAATAACGTGCTAATGGTGCGAGAGTGGGGGTTGCTGAGGTGGTTGAGTGGTAGATAGGATTAGGTTCCACCCGGGGCACATCTCCTATTCATGTTCAATTAGCCACATGTGTTTCAAAGTGGAAGGAAGATACTCAGGGGCATTAGCATTGAATACGATTCGGGTTTCTCCCCAATCAGCCGCGGAGAGAAGACCCCGAGCTCCGGTTTCTCTCGACACTCTGGGAAACAAGAGACTTTTCTTTTTTTTTTTTTACTTTGTCTGGACTCGGGCTCGCGCCCCTTCTGCTTCTAAGCTGCTTATATGAGGAAATTGTTTTTGTTTTCAGAAATATTGAGCAAATCCCTGCAAAAAAAAGGGAAAAAAAAGCTTTCAATTTGGAGACAAGGGATTGAGGCTGGAGGTTTAATCTCCTTACAGCAAAGAGGTCCTTTCAGAGTTAAAACAAACGTTGAATCTGGCAACAACAATAACTTTACATAAAAATAAATATTTTGTAGATTTAACAAAAACTAGTTATGTAGATAAGAAAGTTGAAATAATATTTTTGCCGAATTAGATCAGGGGTCCCCAAGTTTTTTTTTTGTTTAATGTCAGCATTACATCCAAGGAACGACCTTCAAATAAACTGAAAATATATTTTATAGAGATTGTTTCACTCATTTTACTAGTATACTATACAAGGTTATTTTTATAGAGTAAACCTAAGCTAGCATCTTGGCTTCAGAGGAAAATCAATCAATTTTTTCAACAAACAAACAATTGTCCTCTCAGACAGTAATAATCAATGGAAACAAAAGTAATAGAATTGTGTTTTTCTTTCTGTGCGGCCCAGAAACAAACTCTCAGACCAGGAGTTGGGAACCATGTATTAACAATGAAAACAAAAAGATAAACAACTATTATTTATTGCCCAGTCGTCAAGTATTTTATGCAACGTCATTAAAAAAATAGTGACACGTACTAGTTCAAATTATTGGCTCTTATTTTCTTTCTTTCAGTATTTAAATCTGTTAAAGTTTATTTAAGAGGTTTATTAACAAGATCCATGATTGTTTTCTCATGTTTTCACAGGAGTTTATTCTCACATATAAATAATTTCGTTGGTTAATTAAATAAATTAAAGTCAGTATCAAAATTGTTGCGTTTCGTTCCGTTTCCTTTCAACTGGTTGGTTAATCTGAATTAAAAGATACTAAAGAACTTCAATGGAATCCAGAAATAAACACAGACCAGCCCCCCCTCATCTAACAGCCCTCATCCCGTCCCCAAAAAACTCTCCTCCCACAGCTTCACCCATGCTTCTGGTCCATCTGCCCGTCTGGGGGTACGACTTGACGCTAAGAGGTGGGGGGTAGACCACCAGAGTCTGGGAGGGGTGGTTTTTGAGTGGTAGGGGAGGGGGGGTGGCTGCAGGACGTGAGGTGCCTTTGTGGGGGACCCACATCGTAATTAGGGATTCCACAGCTGCCTCCGGCTGATTTGCATGTCTGATAATTCGCCACATGCTACACAACACGACTATCTCCCACATCAGGGCATTACTGCTGCAGCAAACGTCATTAAACCAGTGTGTGTGTGTGTGGCAGGATATCTGAACGCAGCAGAAGGGCGCTTTAATTAACATGCACCTTAAAAGTCACCTTTCCATGGCGGTTTGAATTCAAGCCCGCAACCGATTCACGCGAATCAATTACGGGAAAGACAATGAAGTCGAATCAATCTAAAGCTGAAGTCGTCCGTCAACCCCTCGGTTAAATTGTGTCATCATTACCGTTTATGCTCGAGTCATTTCCTCTCATAATCTGCTGCGGTACACAAGAAGAAGTCATCGTGAATTCCAAGAGGATTATAACCCTTTTTTTCTTTCTTGGTTTCCAACAAACTACATCTTTAAGATGATCTAAATGATGTTTGTTTCACAGCAACTCTGGGAATGTAAATACCCCCCCCCCCCACCCCTATATTATTTTGGTAAACATGCCAGGAATCTGTCAATCAACCTCTTCCTCACCACCCAGTGTCTGGTTTCAAATCACCACCAGCATGTGAAATGAAAACCAGATCACTTAATTCTCCAGAAGAAACACGACGAAGATGAGCCACTAATGGAGAAACAAATCAGATACGTTCGTCGTGTGTCTGGATGACTGGCGGCTCCGGCTCGGAGTGAAACCATACGATGCGTTAATGAATACGTCGACGATTAATTAGCCTCGAATCTTCCGTGTAATCTGATTTATTCACGCGATTATAGAGACAACATTCCGTTTAAATAAAACGTGTTAAATCCCAGATTTCAGGACCTCGTAACGCTACTGACGAATAAGGATTTCTTCTTTACTAGAAAGCAACATTTCATTATTTTTGGAGAATAAAATTGTGAATTTGTACAATTAAATAAAAAAAGCATATGTCTTAACAAGAAGGATCTGTCTCGCCTGCGGTTGATTCAGAACTCTGCAGCGAGAATTCTGACCCGCTATAGTAGAAGAACTCGCATTTCTCTGATCCTTAAAACGCTTCACTGGCTTCCAGTTTCTTTCAGGATCAACTTTAAAATTCTGGTTCTTACTTTCTTAATTTTCTGGAACTCCTGTTGTGTTATCAGTTTTATCTTGCCCTTTAAAGTATATACTTTATTGAATATTGTTTTGATTGTTTAAGCGCTTTGTGACCCTGGTCTGGAAAAGCGCTATATAAATAAAAATTACTTACTTAGATTAGTAAATATTCAAATGTATTAAATCCGCAAAAAGATGGGTAGTTTCATCATCATCGCGCACCTTCAATCTATATTATAATATTGTGTTGTTATCTAAACTTAACATATAACTGAGAAACTCAACAAATAAAAACACAGCGTATAAATCACCTGACGACATGGAAAACAGCAGCGTCGCACCGACATGTCTTATCCGTCGCTCGAAAACATCGCCTCTACTGTAACAATTGTCTCTGAGGAATGTTCTTCGCTTCATAGCTTTGAACTACATCAATCCCCCCGTGAGGAAGTTTAGCTCCGGGCTGCGGTGACACAGCTTCCCAGACTAAAAAAACTCTGCTTCAGCTCTCCGTTGCTAAATGTTACGACTGAATCTTGATTTAAAACGTATCTTCAATCCATGTTGGCGGAGCGACAAGTCCACTTCACGAGGTTGACAAACTGTACTATTAATGTTTTTATTCAGAATCAGAAACTTTTATTGCCAGTGATGCAAGTACAGAATTAAATACGATAATAGAACCAAAGCACCAACGCAGCCATTCTGTAAGTAAGTAAGTATTTATTTATATAGCGCTTTTCCAGACCAGGGTCACAAAGCGTTTGAACAATCAAAACAATACTCAATAAAGTATATACTTTAAAGGTCAAGATAAAACTGATAACACAACAGGAGTTCCAGAAAATCAAGGAAAAGCCTGAACAAATAAAAACGTCTTAAGATGATTCTGTGGCACCCGTTATTAAAAAAGTTAAACACCCCTAAAAACACAGAAATTCTTTGTATACTCTTCGTCTTTCCTCCTTTAATAAAGCTTGAAATAGTCAAATTAATACACACTTGTGACGTCTAACCGACACAAAAGTATTCCTGAAGGAACCACAACCAATCTGAGATGCATTAAAAGAACATTACTACTATTAAAGCGCCACAATCTTAAAGAAAACGTCATATTATTTTGCATTATGGCGACACGTCCGTTGCAAATAAGCAAAGTTGTAAGTCAATAACTGAACTTTGCTCTGTACCGGCCGGTCTTACTGGGATTATGAGCCGAGGAGAATGCGATAATCCAAGTATCAATGCTGGGGTTTTGAAGTTGAAGCTGAGACATCAGAGACGTTTATTGCCAGCATTGTAAACACAACATTTTTTTTTAGTGGTGCCAGCTCAGAATAAATGTAAGTAAGTAAGTAATTTTTATTTATATAGCGCTTTTCCAGACCAGGGTCACAAAGTGCTTAAACAATCAAAACAATATTCAATAAAGTATATACTTTAAAGGTCAAGATAATACTGAGAACACAACAGGAGTTCCAGAAAATCAAGGAAGATCCTAAACAAATAAAAACATCTTAAGATGTTTCTTGAAGGAGTCAGTAGATCCATCAAACGCAAAGAAAGAGAGGAAGATCGTAGAAGATTAAATTAAAAATAAGCAGTAGAAAAACAGAACCCATGCAGCTCCTACATTAAGGCTAATGTAAGATCAATAATAGTGGATTTTAACCCTGTTTTTCTGGACTCACCTTGATGCGGAGAGACTGATGGATGTCGGATGCTAGCTGTCCTTTCCACCATAGTTGCTCCCTTTCCATCTTTTCCCATCCAGGAGAGATTTTCCAGAATCTGATGTCCCTGCCCAAGAAGAATCCAGACCCTGTTCAAGAGAAAGAAAGGTTTTTGATGGAGTCACAACAAGCGGACATGTGGTCGAGTTGACAAAAGTCTTGTGTGTGACGCGTTTCAAAGGCGCTGGAAAAGTCTCGCGTCGTCTGACGAGGAAATTTAAATGGACCGTTGACGCGGTCGGTCCACGAGGATCAAAGGATCCTTTAACGGGTGGAATATTTTCAGGGTCACCGAGAGAGAAAAACAAGGGAACTTAAAGGGGGGGAAGCAGCGGAGCTCGTCCAAGTTGTTTCGCCCACCGAAGCTAACGCTCGCCCGGGTCGAAAAAAAACAACAATAATAGCGATAAGTCGAATAACGGGAGAATATTGTGGAGCAGAAGGAAGGAGAAACTTTTTCCAAACATCCGGGTGATGCTCGTGTCACTCACCGCTTCGACAGGAATGCCCCCCAGACCCCTTTGTCTCAGTCCGACATCCTGAACGAGAGAAGTCCTCTTTCGGCTTCAACTTTAAGAGGATTTTCCCGGCGTCGAGTGCGGTTCCGGGGTCTTTAAAGCCACTCGTTGTGGGGGTCTCGAGTCAGGCGAGAAGACACGGGAGCTTCTTTTTTTTTCGTCGCGGCGTTTTCTCGCGGTTCGCACTTTTTCCGAGTGGAGTGAGTCTCCGCCGCTGACGCTCTCAGTGCTGCTCGACAGAGTCTGTTCGGCTGCACCAGCTGCTGGCGTGCGAGGCTGGCTGCGTGCGACGTCACGCCACCGCGCTGCATCGTGGGAGTTGTAGTCACAAACGGAGCTACGTTTACGGGACTCGCCCACTCTTATTTTTCTTTCATATTAAAGAAACTAAATTAATACATGTTATTATCATTTATAATTTTAAGATATTTATTAATTTTTCATTTTTATTATTATTATTTTTTATTATTATTTTAGGAATCAAATATATTTTAACGACGTTGAAGAAAAGATGACACATTTTTTTTTAATTAAGTTTGATCCAATTATTCTATCGTCATTGCACAATCGATCCATCTATTAGTAAAATTAAATCAATTATTTTAAAAAAGAAAAACATTGTCAAATTTAAACAAGCGTCAAGATGTTTAATTGTATCGTGAATTTCTGTTCCTAAAATTTTTTTTAGATATAGATAATAGTAAATAATTACTATTTTAAATACGTTTATGTATTAAGAAAACATTTGGGTAACGTGTTGACTTTTGACTCGGGTTCTCTCTCATTTAGCGCCTCCTGGTGTCAGATGTTGGTAAGTAAGTAAATAAGTAATTTTTATTTGTATAGCGCTTTTCCAGACCAGGGTCACAAAGCGCTTTAACAATCAAAACAATACTCAATGAAGTATGTACTTTAAAGATCAAGATAACACTCATAACACAACAGGAGTTCCAGAAAATCAAGGAAAAGCCTGAACAAATAGAAACGTCTTAAGATGTTTCTTAAAGGAGTCAGTAGATCCATCAAGCGCAAAGAGTGAGGAAGATCGTTCCAAAGCTTCCAACCCTCCAGAGCAACAGCCTGGAAGGATTTCTCTCCTCTAGTCCTGAACCAGGAATCAGAAACCATCAGTAGATTCTGATCCACAGACCTCAGAGCCCGAGCTGGGGTGTAAGTCTGGGTCAGATCAGTGATGTAAGGAGGAGTCTGACCATGAATAGATCTGAAAGTAAGAACCAGAATTTTAAAGTTGATCCTGAAAGAAACTGGAAGCCAGTGAAGAGTTTTAAGGATTGGAGAAATGTGATTCCTTCTAATTAAGTAATTCATATTTGTATAGCGCTTTTCCAGACCAGGGTCACAAAGCGCTTAAACTATCAAAATAATACTCAATAAAATATATACTTAAAAGGTCAAGACACCATCGAGACCAACACAGAGTCAGAGTCTCAGAAAATCAAGGAAAAGCCTGCACGAATAAAAATGTCTTAAGATGTTTCTTGAAGGAGTCAGTAGATCCATCAAACACAGAGGGAGAAGAAGATCGTTCCAAAGCTTAGGAGCAACAGCCTGGAAGGATTTCTCTCCTCTGGTCCTGAACCGTGTTCAGGAACCATCAGTAGATTCTGATCCACAGACCTCAGAGCCCGAGCTGGGGTGTAAGGCTGGTGAAAAAAACTGGCAGCCAGTGAAGAGATAAGTCACGTAAATAAGAGCCTCTGCGATCACATGATAACTTCAGGGAAATAGAAACTATAAAATATTCCCGGACCTGTACCAGTACGTTATAAACATATGTTACCAGGCCGCTCAAAGAGAAAGAATAATTCATATTATGTACAATCTATTATTAGTGTCTCAAAAGTGTGTGAACTAGTGAAAATAAGTGAAACATAAACTCTATATAATTTATTAAGTTGTTTATTTTTTACTTTAATGTCCGTACGTTAATATACTTACAATAATATGGTACCTAAAAGGTTGGTAAACATTATGTCAGTCCAGGCAATGATTATCAAAAGACTTACAGAAGTCTGAAGGTCAGTAATTGTAAGACATGAGACAAAGATAGATTGTATTTTATTCATCAAAAGGAGGGAAAAGAATATTCGGGGTCAGTCATCTAGAGTGAGGCATGTGAAGAAGAGAGTGCAGGCATGGTGGCACCAGTGGATCACCTTAAACCCATCCTTCTGGAGCTGTTGCTGTGCATTCTGGGACACAAACAGTGGAAAAACCTTCAACCGCTGTCTTCAGCATTGGCTTTACTGTCCGCCTCAGCGAGGAAGTCTTGGTCGGCGTAAATGAGGAAGCCGGTGAAGGTGCTGTCGGTCCAGTAGGGGTCGAAAAAGAGTCCGTTCTGCTCCGAGTAGAAGATCTGCAGCCAGACCTGGTCCTGCTCCAGCAGGTGGAGGACGGTGGACCCGGACGCCACATCGTGGTTCCCGGTGTTTGCGTCGAAAGTCCTGATCTTGTACTGACCGTTGTGGACCAGGCCGATGGCCAGATGTTTGTTGGCCAGAGTGATGTCGTAGCTGAAGTAGTAGACCCCCGGGACGGCGCAGACGAACTTCCCGCTGCTGGTGTTGTAGTGGTTCCCTTCGTTCAGCAGGACCCGGGTGAAGCGGATGGGAAGTCTTTCCTTCGGGTAACTCTTGGTCACCGCCACTGAGAAGGCGGATCGCGCGGCCGTGCCGCAGTTGCAGCGTCCGGCGTGTCCTTCCTCACCCTTGTCTCCGCCGTCCCCCTTCTGTCCTCTCTTGCCCGTCAGGCCCGCTGCTCCACGTTGACCCTTCAACCCTCTCGGCCCCGCCTTGCCGATCACACCGTCTCTGCCTTTGACGCCTGGTTTTCCCTGATTCCCCGTCCGCCCCGGATCCCCTGGTAGAAGAAGAAATGTTCATCATTAAAACATTTCACTTTTTGTGGTTACACAATAGATGTGTTTTAGATGTGTACCACAATGTGTAAAGGGATGTGTACCACGATGTGTACAACGGTGTGAACCATGATCTGTACAACTATGTGTACCATGATGTGTACCACAATGTGTACCACAATCTGTACAACTATGTGTACCACGATGTGTACCACGATCTGTACAACTATGTGTACCACCATGTGTACAACTATGTGTACCACAATGTGTACCACGATCTGTACAACGGTGTGTACCACAATGTGTACCACAATGTGTACCACAATGTGTACCACGATCTGTACAACTATGTGTACCACGATGTGTACCATGATGTGTACCACGATCTGTATAACTATGTGTACCACAATGTGTACAACGGTGTGAACCACGATGTGTACCAAGATGTGTACCACGATGTGTACCACAATCTGTACAACTATGTGTGCCACAATGTGTACAACTGTGTGTACCACAATGTGTACCACGATGTGTCCCACGATGTGTACCACGATCTCTACAACTATGTGTACCGCGATGTGTAAAACTATGCGTACCACAATGTGTACCAGGATCTGTACAACGGTGTGAACCACGATGTGTACCAAGATGTGTACCACGATGTGTACCACAATGTGTACAATAATGTGTACAATAATGTGTATAATAATGTGTTTAATAATTTGTTCAGTAATGTGTACCATAATGTGTGCAACGTTGTGCACAACAATGTGTACAATAATGTGTACAATAATATGTACATTAATATGTACAATAATGTGTGCAACGATGCGACCTCTACGACCTCTATAACTTTAGATATCTATGTTTTTTTTCTTATCTTATCTTAAATACAACATCTTTAAAGGTCATTATATGAACATGAATATTCATCTACTTCGATTTCAGCCAACCATCTGGCGGTCCAGGTAAAATGTCAAGGAGGTCTAGATTTGGCCCCCGGGCTAAGAGTTTATAGGATATTCCAGCAGAGCATAGAGAGAAGATAGAATCCAAAGAACCCAAAGGTTTGGACTCAAATGTACCTGCATCTCCATTGGCGCCCTTTTCACCATCCTTCCCATCCGGTCCATCCTTCCCAGGGGGCCCGGTCCGCCCGATGGCCCCCGGTGACCCAGGTGCCCCGGGGTACCCATCTGGACCAGCTGGCCCCGGTAAACTGCACACCAGCTGAGAAGCCTGGATCGTGAAGTTCCGACCCTTCTTGGGAAGCGAGGACTGGGAGAACGCGAGCGGCAGCAGGAAGATCCAGAACCAGGTCTGCACCATGACGGACACTGGACATGAAACTAGTCTGAGATGAAACTGTTTCCAGGACATGTTCGCTCGTCATCACAGGAGGAACTCACATGGATAAACACCCGCGGGGCCTCTTCAGAAGCTTCCAGATGATCCGTCCTCATCCTCGAACATGGTTCCTCCGAGCGCGTTCAATGGTCTTGTCCTTGAGACGATCTGCAGAGAAGAGTGAATAACAGTCGGTAACATCCGCCCTGTTGAGCTGCTCGTCTGCCAGAAATACCTCCAACATGATGTCATTCAACTGCTGTGTGAAAGTGTTGCAGCCCAGGAACTGCTGCGAGAAGAACACTTGTGTCGACGGTGTATCGACGGTTGTTGAGACTCACTTTTGTCATGATCACAAAATAGTTTAAATAAAACAAAATTAATTACATTTTAACGTAGAAATTTGCCTTAAATATTTTCCTCATTTCTCATGAAAAATTTCAAACTATTGCTATATTATATTATTGATAATTTTCACACTTTTCCTTATTTTTAAAATCCAATAATGGAACTTGTTTTATTATTACAAACCTTAAATGAGATGAAAATTATTTTAGTTTTTAAATATTTCAATTGTTTTTCTTATGTATTAGACTTATTAGTAGTTTGTCCATATTTTTTAAAATCCTTTCAAACTTAGTTTCGAACAAATATTCTACTGTCATGTTCTCGCCTCAGCTTATTAATTATAGTTTTTTTTAAAGCATTATCATTACAGGTTTTCTAATTTAATTATACATTATACTTTTACACATTTAGATATAATTAAAACATATTCTGGAGAAGTTATTAACTGCAATAACCTGTCAGTGGAAATTATACGTCTACAACAACATGAATAATCTTTCGATGAGATTGTAGTCATACTTTTGTCACACTGCTGTGAAATCTTGAACAGAGATAATCCACTTTTACGTTTAAAAATGAACAATATTTAAATAAAAGTCTGATAAATAACTGTATTTTTCTTCTTCTAGGCAGGGAAACAAAAGAACAGTGCATAAATATAAACTAATCTCTCCTTTACTTATAGATTTAATGTAAATGAACACAAAGTAAATAATTTGACATATGGATCAAGATAACTTGATGTAATAAGTTATAAGCAACTATGTTTACCACAATGTGTACCACGGTGTACAACAATGTGTACAATAACTAAAATATCAAGTGAAAAGTTTCTACTTTCAGTGTTGATGATAGTGATTTAAAGATGTGAAAGACGGAGGACACCCTGGACAGGCTTTCAGAGGACAACCACTCAAACAGACATACCTAGACACAATTTACGTTCCGTTTTTGGACAGTGTGAAGAAACTAGAATTCCTGGAGGACAATAAAAGGAAAATCATGGAATGTTTGTGAAAATACTTCTTTTTTTTTCTCCAAACACACAACACGAGTCTTGTCTGATGATGTCATTTTATTTAAAAAACAAAAACAATGATCTACATGAATCGGCTAAAATAAAAAACATAAGCTGTACACAGATGTTTCAAAGTGACGCCTCAGTCACCGAGCGAGTGCTCTGGTCGAGTCCTTTGATGCGAGCGAGTCGAGCCGCGTCCGAGTCGGTCACTGTCCGAGGAAAGAAGCCATAGGATCGTCCGCCCGGCAGCGCTTCATCCTGAACGCCTCCATCTCTTCCTCCGTCGGGGCTTTGACTTCCTGCAGGCTGCCGTACGGCCGCTTCCTCTCGTCCAGCTGCATCATGGCGTCCACCAGCTTCACGCGCTTGTCCTCCGCCTCCAGTGCCTTTGAGCAAAGAAGAGACGTGGTGAGTACGACGCTACGACTCTCAAGACTCTCACTAAACACTTTACCGTCTTCAGCTTCTCCTTCTTCTTCTCTTCGTCTTCTGAGTCCGAATCGCTGCTTTCAGGCTTCTTGTTCTTATTCTTGTTCTTCCTGTACTTCTTTTTCTTCTTCTTCTTCTTCTCTTTCTGCATTTTATCCTGGTGCATCTGGAGGTCGACGACAGAAACGTAAAATATACATGTTGGCGACGGAGACATGTGCCGTGTCTCAAATCGCATACTTCTCTTAGTATACTAGAAGTTAGTATGCATCAGGATAGTGTACATACTAACTAGTACGCAAATTCTCCACAGATAGCATGTCTTCAATCAAACACTGCTGCTACGCACTAACAGGAAATGACACGACAGCTTCTTCTTCTACTTCTATTTAACGATGGTTGCAACCAGCTGTTTGAACACTAAAAATAATAACTTTGAGTACGCAAGTATGCGATTTGAGCACCGGTTTAAGACACTGACCTCCAGCAACGTCTTCGGCTCCTCCTCCTCCAGCTCGTTCGGACCTTCTTCAAACGGAACCATCTCCGTGTTGTTCTTCATATGGAGGAGTTAAAGTCAGTCGTTCAGTAAGATAAATCCCCGACAGCATGAATGTAGGAAAATAAACGTTCTTACCGTAGCGATTCCTGACTGTCCGGTGCAGTAACTCTGCTTGACCATAGAGTGGCAGCACTTGAAGCCCCAGAATCCATCCTTCCAGTAGGAGCCCCAAATACACTGCACACACAGATGCACACGTCACCCACTTGGACTCGGGGAGAAGAGAGTCTTCCTCGTTACTCACGCTGTGGTTGTTGATGAGCACGTCCTCTTCGTACTTGGAGCGAGCCACGGCCTTCTCCAGACCCTTCAGCACGGCGCCGTGGCGCGAGTACTCCACGTAGTCCTCGGTCTGAGCCAGCAGCAGCTCTCGCGGCGGCGCGTCCAAGTGCTCTTCACCTCCGTACTGACGGCGACGTGACACGATGACAACGTTAGCTGAGGCCCGGCTATGTCGACTCAAGTCTTGAGGGCCGAATCTGGCCCCCCACACATTATTTTGGAGGGACAGGACGATATAATATATAAATATATAATTTTAACTTAATAATTTATTTTAGACTGCAGCTTAACCCTTGTGTTATTAGGGTCAAAGTGACCCGAATGCCTCAAAACAAAAGTGTTTGTGGTATCCTTTGTTTTGTCTCAGGGTCAAGGTGCCTCGAAGGCCCGAAAACAAATGTGTTTGTATGCAAGTAATTTATATTTATAGAGCGCTTTTCTAGACCAGGGTCACAAAGCGCTTAAACAATCAAAAAAATACTCAAAAAGATCAAGATAACATCGAGAAAAACACAGATGTCCCAGAAAATCAAGGAAAAGCCTGAACGAATAAGAAAGTCTTAAGATATTTCTTGAAGGAGTTAGTAGATTCAATTCAATTTTAAACACAAAGAAAGAGGAAGATCATTCCAAAGCTTAGGAGCAACAGCCTGGAAGGACTTCTCTCCCTGTGGTATCCTTTCTTTTGTCTCAGGGTCAAGGTGACCGGAAGGCCCCAAAACAAATTGGTTTGTGGTATACCTTGTGTTGTCTCCAGCACGACATATGCATTTCTGAAAGCCTGGGAGGTAATTCACACAAGGAAGCAACATAAGGGGTACCACAAACACATTTGTTTTTGGGCCTTCAGATCAACTTGACCCTAAGAAAACACAAGGGTTACATTTTTCATTTTATTTTGGGTACTTGCACAGAGATATTAGTGCAAAAACATCTTGTAGGTTTGTGCCATCATACGATTTAAAAGATAAAGTTTATCACAGTCATTGGATCTGATCAATTGCAAATTTAAGATACTACACGTTTAAACTTGCAGTTTTAATATCATTAATGTTGTTATAAAACTGGTTTAGTGATCGTCTTAAAATTGTATTATCTCAACCAGTAAGTTACAACTTAGAGAAAAACTCAATTTGAAATGGCAAAATTAAAGCCAAAATAATATTAAATTTAACACTTAAGACATGCTCAGCATCTTCTTAAGCTTCATTTTCCTCTCCATGTTTTTATTTAATTCACTCTAACACGGACAGACCAATGCAAATATTCAAGAGTGTATAACAGACGCAAACATGAGTATTTAAACTTTACCCTCTCCAGGATGCTCTCCTTCTGCTCCTCTTTGAAGTCTTCCTTCTTGACTTTGAAAGAACGATGGAGCAGCTCCAGTTTTGTTGGGTCAGCCTGTAGATGCACCTCACTCCCTCTCTCATAGGCTTCCCACGCAAACACTGTCGACCCAAACACATTTCTCAGAGTTAAAAATGATGAAATTATAAACAGGAAATAGACTAACACTAACTGTGTAGCACTAAATTTTAAATCCTTAACAATAATGGGGTGAAAAGTGAAGGTAAAAGATGCACATGTTTGACTTTACTTACACTGAGTTTGAGCCATTGTAATTGTGTCTCCACTGTAGCGCGCAAAGTTATCTCCTGCATAACAAACTCTGCAAAATAAGATCAAATGATGATTAATACGTTCATGTATTCTGATTGCAAGATTTATAAATATTGATTATTGACAGCTGTGACTTACTCATCTGGGTTAAAGCCAGCGTTGGAGTACGGGTTCTCTCTCATAGCTCGAGTCTTTGGATCGTAATACGCTGAATTTGGATCCAGATTTCTCAAGTACTGAAAGAAAAATGTAAATTACTTTCAATGTTTATTCAAACAATTAACCTCCATGATGAGTCAGAAACTATACAGACATGAAGGAAAACTGTTCATGAGTCACTTACTTTTGCCGTGTCTTCTCTGATACGAAGATTTCTGACAGTGATTCGTCGTTTGGAGTCAAAGTTCTGCCCCGGCATGTCGATGTCATCCGCGTACTTGTCTTCATCCTCGCCTTCGCTGTCGTGCTCTCGTTCCTGTGCATGGAGAAAAGTTGCTTTAATCTGTTTTTTTCTTTCCTTAACAACGTTCATCTCAACCATCCACTCACACTTTGGTCCAGTTTCCCTGAGGCCAGTTCTTCCTGAAGCTTTTGTGCCTTCAGTGTCCTTTTAGCCTTCAAGATGAAAAAAAAGGACGGTTTGAAACACAAATCAAAATAATTTGCAACCCTGATCATTGCTGCTCCATTCTTACCGAATCTACTTTAGCGTACTCTTCAACGATGCGTTGATGATCCTCAGGATTATACCCGTTCCAGCGATCCCTCTTCCCGTCGTAGTCCATGTTGAGTTGGACCTGCGCATGCTCATCCGGAGCAATAGATGTGCCGGTAAACTTCGCTCCAACCTTTCTGGGTCTCTAACAAATAAGATTCAAAACAACATGAAATATTTCTAGAATTCTCCTAATTCTAATCTAATTCTGACTCTGTGATTTAACATGTACCTCCAGACAGTCCTTCTTCTTGTGTGTCAGCGCGCCACAGTTTTCACAAGCTCCTTTCCGGTATTTGGTGGTGATGGAACTCTGGTTCACGACATGAGAGTCTTAATACCGAGGAAGTTATTTCAAGTTGAGGACACAAATGTACGCCCTCACCTCTTGTACTCCTCTTCTGTACCAATCGCAAATAGACGATACCCTCTCCTGCTCTTCTTCCTGTGGCCGCTGATGTTTAAGAGTGGGTCTCTTGGACGGGTCAATGTACCATGGAACGGAGGAAATGTACTGAGGGATGTGAGGGTTGATGTCCCTGGAGAAAAAAAAAGATGAAGTTCATATAAGGAACAGGTTTGTTTCTCTATACCGTAAAATCGATAGACATTATTCCACATGTAATATTGGCGGGTAAAGTAGGCATGTGTGTAGTTGACGTGTGCTGGAGATCAGCAGTGGCCAATCAGTGCCTTTGTGTTGTTTTCATCAACACTATATTGATGACTTTACTGATGACCTAAATTTTGGATTGACAAAGTGCACGAGCCACCAAACGTTGACACCATTTTCCAGGTTTTCACTCGACAAAAATTCCTCCCAAAACATCCAAGGAGAGTAAAATGTACATTGGAATCCCTACCAAAATTATAAACATCATTATTACATACGCTTTCTCTCTTAAGCAAGATTTCCAATGATGCCAACCTTTTCAAAACAGGGTGAATATCAAGCAAGTTATGACATTTTGAAAGACGGATCCAAGTTCAAAAGAAATTAGTACATTTCCACAGGTTTTAATAACTTTCTTCATAAAGGAAAACAATACTTATATCAGCAGAATCGTCTTTACAAGACCTGTCTGATAATCCTGGTTTCAAGCCTCTCAAAGCTGGTCAACTTACTTTCCTTCCTCGTCCACTTCAGCAGGAGCATTTCCCAACTTTCTCTGCTCCTCCAACTCCTTCTTCTTCCTCCAGTCTTCCCTCGTCATTTTCTTGGGCTCATCCAAACCCAAGGTGGCCTCAGAACTACCGTTGGCTGGTTCTGTCATGATGACTCTACCAAGAGAGGAAAAGAAAAATGTAAAACAACAAATCACTATAATAATTTATAGCGACACGTTATTAGCGCTTCATCATCCACTCCGAGAATCGCATTACAAATACATGTAACGAGTTAAAGGACAAAATACACGTGTTGACTTACTTTTATCCAACTATCCGCTTTTAAAAATCCAAATTTCTCACACTGTGGTGTGATTAAACACCTCAATGTAAGATTAAGAAGCAGGAAAATGTGTTTTGGTCGAGGCTAAGAGACGGTCGCCATTTTAAAAAAAACACGCCTACGTCACAAGCTCTTCTTCGGTGGTATTAAAGTGTACCAACAGACCACGTTATAGACTTTGTGCGACACCTAGTGGTCAGAACTACAGATACGCCGCGGTATTACATATATTATATATATATATTTATTTTATTTTATTTTATTTCTGTTCAATACAAATCTATGAATACACACAATGATCACGTTTAAATAATCACTCTTTATGGGACTATTAACTTTGCTTCGGTTTATCAGCCTAAAGAACGTATTTTGTTATTCTGAATGCGGTTATTATGACTAGGAAATATGAAAGTAAATGTCACCGGATTCTACTTAATTTCTAATACCGATTTTATTACTGCATCAAATTTCAAGCACTTTATATTTTCCCCAAAATGCATGTATTCATTCAGTGTAAAATTCAATTTGGAAAATAAAATATAAAAAAGAAAAATTAAAACTTCAGTGTAGATATAGTGTAGATTTAATGTAAAAATGAAAAAAAAAAGGTAAAAATAATGTAGATAAACTTAGTGTAAAAAAAAAATAATAATCTGTGTTAACATCCGGGCTACTGAGGAAGTGTTGGTTGCAACGGCTCACATCTACTTCCTGTTACTTGTCAGATGTGATCGATTACTTCTCCTAAATAGTTCACTGAATTTCATTTCACATTTCTTTTACAATACATTTTCAGATTTAATATTTTTTTTATGTGTTGACACGTTTTAAAATATATATATATATATATATATATATATATATATATATAAACAATAGTGCTCGAAATTTGACTTTTATTTTCAAAGTCTGTAAAAAATTCTGTGTCATATTAAAAGTCTGATGGCACAACTTTACTTTCATAGGGAAATGTGTTTTGAGCATCCTTTTAAAAAAGGGAGGTGTTTAACCTTGTTTTATATTAGTGCATATATAGATAGAATATTATTATTGCCTTGGGAATTTTATGGGGGGAATTAGGGTACTACCTCACACAAAAAGATTTTTCTGTGCATCTTAAAAAAAACTGTCTGCAGAGGTAAATATGGTTTTCTCTGAGTTACAAAACTAGCAATCCAATTTAAAAAAAAAGGCAAGATCTATAATATATTATTAATGGAGTGTCCGTGGCTCATGTTCGCTGATGATTCGTGGTCTTTTGATGAAAACAAACTGAAATCGGGTTCCTTTGAGGAACATAGTTGAGGACAGACACGAGTTTAATAGCTTAGAAAACGACTGCTTTGATTCTGCGATAAGAGCTTTACCTCGAAGAACAAAAGCACCTTCGTAGCAAATCAACCAGAGCCGAGCGCAGGCGTTTGACATGAGAAACAACTCCAGTGATTTATTTTTTTGCTTTTGTCTGAAACAGCACCTGAGCGACGCTTCCAAGTGTAACATGAAGACAGTGAAAACAATCTTTTCTACAGTATGTAAAACATTTAAAAACATCAGATGCCAATGATGATCATTGATGACGGTTTTGGTCAGATAAACATTATTTTCCATACAAATACTTTTCTTAAAAAGAGCAAAAATGTAAACAGTGTTGAAAGAATGAGAACCTAACAAGACACACGACACAAATAAAGAGGACCGATTGCATCGGTCGTGGAGTTGTAGCACCAGTTAACCATCCTCGCCGTCAAGTCCAGCAGTACGAGGATGTGAAGGCATCACAGTACCGGAGCGAAGGCAGGGCTGCGTTCAAGTAGGTACCAAAGTATGAGACAGTTTTTTCCAAGTCTCTGTAGAGTTAGGACAAGTTACGCTTCATCCTGATCCCAGTACTCCCCGTCCACCTCTCCGTCCTCCACGTCCACGTAGTCGCCCCAAATCCCACGCTCGTCCCCGTCCTCCTCCTCCTCCTCCATCAGGTGGCTTCCTTCATCTTCTACCATCTCCCTCACGTCGTGTTCTTCATCGTCCCCGTCTTCGTCGTACTCCTCTTCGTCGTCGTCCTCGAACCTGCAGACCTCTCCGTCCTCCACCTCCCCGTCCTCCTTGGAGGAGCTGGAGCTCCCTTCGGACGCCCCAGAGACGAAGGAGACGCTGGTGGGCACGAAGCTGGAGGTGGCCGTCTTAGTGTTGATGTAGAGACGGGGGGGAGGCGGCGGGGAGGGTTGAGGGGCGGCGTTGAAAGTAGACCTGGTTTTTCTGGACGTGGACGACGAAGATTTCTCCCCCGTGGACTTGGCAGAGTTCCCTTCCGGCGAATATTCCCGGATTTCCCCCGGCTCCAGGGGGTCCGGGCCGCAGGGGTCGTGTTCGCTGCAGGACAGTTTCCCGTCCAGCTTGGAGATGAAGAGCATCCCCTCGCGGTGGCTTTTGCAGAAGGAGCTGGGACACATCTCGCAGAAGGACGCCGCCTCTTTCCCGCACGCGTCACACTGATGCCACGGACACTCCCATCGACCTGGAGAAGATAATATTCAAATCGTTATCACTAAAGAATGTGGACGCTTTTTTGTGGTCGGACTTTTTCCGATTACAGTGGATAAAAATGTTTTATCTTTTAATTAAAGCATCACAGTAGTGGTAGAGTGTTCCGACCACATACCACCTGGTGGCCAGTTTTCATTAGTAGAGATCTTACATTTCAAAATACTCTTTTGAAAAAAAAAACTCTTTAAAAAAATGTCCAATAGTGGCGTGCGAAAATACGTTAAATACTTTAATACCCTCAAATATCGCAATGTAGTTTTCTTCTTGATACGCCATCAATTTTTTCCTAGTTTTATCGTGGTTTATATTCAATGAATTGTGTTTGAAAATATTCCAATTTCTTTTACAATTAACATGCAAATATTCATGAAATTTGTTAATTTTTGTGTCGCTATTAAACATCCGGTCCAGCCATTACGCCCTCTCATCATGGTGATGACTGAGGACGAGAGGATACAGTCGACTCCAGCAGCTTTTAAAGCTGATGTTTGGACATATTTTGGTTTCAAAACAAATGAAAGCAGTTACGACTTTGTCAAGAGTCATGTGGTCTGTAAATACTGCAACACCAGAGTCAAGTACTCGACAATACTACAAATATATCCTTGTTACTGCAGTATCACAATATAACCTGTTCAATACCATGGTTCACAACTACAACTGTGATTGGTCAAAACTTCTCTAACCCAGTTTATAGCATTTCCAAAGCTCGAAAACAGAGCAAAAGATCTGTTGAAAGATCACTTGAAGTCCTACACAATGATGATGTTGTACTAAAATAATTGCTCAATGTTGCCAAATAGAATGTTGATGCAACTTTGTATTACTCAGCCTCATAAATCAAGTTTTATGAAATGAAAGTGATTTAAAGTAACTTTTCATACCTGCCGGCCTTTTGGCCAAGTTGAGACAGTCGGCGTGATAAACCTTCGGACAACCGGGTTTCTTACAGGTGATGATCTGTCCACTGTCCCCACAACTGAAGCACTCGTCTTCCCTCTCCTTCGTCACGGGTTGGTTCTTCTTCTTCACGCCGACCCTCCTCCTTCCCTCCTTCACTTTTGTTTTATCGGCGGGCGGCTGGTTCTATCACACACAAAATAAAGTATGTGTTAATATAAAGAGAGAAACATTGATGATGCAGTTCCTACCTTCGGCCGGACCCCCAGGAAGCCGCTGCAGTTGGGCGCCCCGCATTTACACGCCGTCTTTCCGTTTCCACGACACTCGAGGTTGTAGTTGAAGGTGAGCTCCACCCCTTTTGGGATGTCCTGAAGTGCAAACAGTCCAACCCTGGTGTCTCCGTTCACAGTCCACTTCTGGGTCTCGCAGTTGGGCTGACAGCAGTGGTTCATGAAGCGAGCCTCGTTTCCTTTGGGCCCGGCGTCGATGATCCGGTCCTGGAAAAAAAACAAGAGGAGGAGACAGGTGGTCAGAATCCTTTGTGGTCCACAGGTAGCGTGGGTCGTGCGTCACCTTGTCCAGTGTAAGCATGTAGAAGTTGCAGATGTCGTTCTCCTGAGCGTGTCGAATCCTCCCTCGGCACTCTTCCTCGTCGATCACTTCGCCCACGTATTCACTCACAAAAGCACCCTGACGAGAAACATAACATTTCATCATGATACCAATTGAAAACTAATTAAAAGACCCTCAATGGGCCGATCATGACAGAATCCAGTTAAAAAGAAAATAAATCACTTCCGAAAACCTAAATTAAAAGTAGTGCAGTTGCTAATCAATTCAATAACTGCCGGTGAGTTCATTTGTCCTTAGAAGTGATTACCATTCTGTTACACGTTTAGTCACTTCTCTCCTTCATGTTCCCTCACTTCTCGTCTTCATGTTCTCTCCATCATGTTCCCCCACCTTTCTCCTTCATGTTCCCTCATTTCTCTCCTTCATGTTCCCTCACTTCTCTCCTTCATGTTCTCTCCATCATGTTCCTTCACTTTTCTCCTTCATGTTCCCTCACTTCTCTCCTTCATGTTCTCTCCATCATGTTCCCCCACCTTTCTCCTTCATGTTCCCTCATTTCTCTCCTTCATGTTCCCCCACTTCTCTCCTTCATGTTTCTCCATCATGTTCCTTCACTTCTCTCCTTCTTGTTCTCCCTCTTTTCTCCTTCATGTTCCCTCACTTCTCTCCTTCATGTTCTCTCCATCATGTTCCTTCACTTCTCTCCTTCATGTTCCCCCACTTCTCTCCTTCTTGTTCTCCCTCTTTTCTCCTTCATGTTCCCTCACTTCTCTCCTTCATGTTCTCTCCATCATGTTCCTTCACTTCTCTCCTTCTTGTTCTCCCTCTTTTCTCCTTCATGTTCCCTCACTTCTCTCCATCATGTTCCTTCACTTCTCTCCTTCTTGCTCTCCCTCTTTTCTCCTTCATGTTCCCTCACTTCTCTCCTTCATGTTCTCTCCATCATGTTCCTTCACTTCTCTCCTTCTTGTTCTCCCTCTTTTTTCCTTCATGTTCCCTCACTTCTCTCCTTCATGTTCTCTCCATCATGTTCCTTCACTTCTCTCCTTCTTGTTCTCCCTCTTTTCTCCTTCATGTTCCCTCACTTCTCTCCTTCATGTTCTCTCCATCATGTTCCCTTACATGAACAAAAAAAATGAAGGATTTCTATCCTTCATTTTTTCCCTCTTTTCTCCTTCATGTTCCATCACTTATTTCCTTCATGTTCTCCCTCACCTCTCCATTTATGTTCAGTCTTGAGTTGGGCTTGGGAATCATGGCCAGTTTCCTAAATCGATTCGATTTCAATAGATAAGATTCTGAACCGATTCATTTCGATTGGATCAAGAATCTGCTCTTGAATAATGAAAATGGCTTAGCTGTGTTACAATGTACTTTATTAACAGTTCTACTTCATGCATGCTCAGCCCTCTACAGGCTGTTGCTATAGGTTTCCTTGCACATTAGTAGAACCGAAGGTATTACCATAACTGTAGCTGGGCTTAAATGTGAAAAAACACAATCATACAAACAAAATAAAAACTTTTAAGTCCTATTACATATTATTGTAATACAAAAAAAATGTAAAATAACATAAACCATCAGTGAGATTTTTGTTTCGAAAAAGTGAAAGTAATATCAATGTCAGGTTTATAAAGATTCTCTACTTTACTAAATGCTTTTTTTATTTAAATGTCAAGTTTTGCATGTTTAACAATACAGGAAATAATGTTTCACTCATCCGTACATAGTGTAGTTCGAGTTTCTTACTACCAAGTACCAGCTGATTCTACGACGACCATCAGTAAAAAAGGCTTTTAAATCATGCATGTAAAGTCAGTGATTATTTTAGTTTTACTAATTTTGTCACAGACGTCTTTGTTGTTGGAAGCCAATTTTGGGGTCGTGGGGGTTGAACACAGGTCGCTCATGTATATTCCACAGCCCTAGACTTGAACTCACCATAGCAATCCTGAGGTCTTTGAATGCATCATATGTAATGTAATTTAATGTTCAATCATATATTTGTCATTTGTTCTATTGCTACAAACTCACCTTCTTGATGTCGGACAAGCCCCGCAGACCCCAGCCACGCGACAAGGTCCGGAAAATCTCCACCGTCGTGTACTGTCGTTTGGTGAAGGCCTGGTTCTGACACTGCTCCCCTGCGGCGCACACCTGAGGGTGGCACTCGTACATGAGCATGCGGTTGATGCACTCGGAGTCCACGCTGCACGGGTTCTCGTCGGTGGCCTTGCAGTTGCAGCGAGGAACGTCCGACAAGTCGGCCGTTACGATCTGGACCTTCCCAAACGGCCGATTCACCTGCCAGGAAAATTGATTGTCATTTGACTTCTTAATTTCTTCCCTTTAAAGTCTGAGATGTTTCAAACCTTGATTTGTTTGAAGGGCGGAGGTTTCTTGTCGTTCTTCTTGTCCTCCTGCTGACGTCGAATCTCTTTCTCTGCCTGAAGCTCTTTGAATCTCTGAGCTGCGTCGACCAGTGCTGTGAGAGACAACAGTTGATGAAGCTTTGTGAATCTGAGGTGGTTATCAATAGTATCGGCAAGAATCTGTTGATATGATACGCATCACGATAAAGGGGCAACGATACGATATACTGTGATACTGTAGTAACAAGGATATATTTGTAGTATTGTCGAGTACTTGACTCTGGTGTTGCAGAATTTACAGACCACATGACTCTTGACGAAGTCGTAACTGATTTAATTTGCTTTGAAACTGAAATATGTCCAAACATAAGCTCTAAAAGCTGCTGGAGTCGACTGTATCCTCTCGTCCTCAGTCATCACCAGAATCTTGCAGGATTTTATGCAGCCATTTGGTGGCCGGAAAATGGATGGCAAAACAATAATAAAAATAAAAAAAACGCTGTGAATGTTTGCAAGTTTAATTTAAATTTATAAAGATAACAAATTAATTATTTATTTCAGTGTATACATTATATGTTGAAATATAAATCATAAAATAACTACAATAAAAATATATATATATATATATGATTTGAAAGTCAAAGTAGTGCTGGTTTATATTGATACAGTGATGTGAAAAAATAAATAAAGTAAATCATAATAAATGAATAGTTTCTTGTTTTAAACCCTAGTGCGAAAGCAGTTTTATTTTTATTTTTAACATACTTTAATGAAATATAAACCATAGAAGAACTGTGATAAAAATAAAATACTCTTTGAAAGCCAAAAAAGAAAGTCATGAAAAATAAATAAATCACAATTGTTTTAATATCGATATAGAGATGATAAGTATCAATATGGTATCTTGCCAAAAACATAATATAAAATAGTGTGTATGAAAATGTTGGTTATATTTTTATATACACTTTACCCTAATTTATCAATGAGAGAAACAAAAAAACGTACCATTCTTGTAAACGACGTCGGCCCCTTTCCCCATCTTCTCGATGTTCTGCGTGTCTCCGTCCATGTAGGGAAACACTCTGGCCTGATACGTCCACACGAAATCATTGGAGCCGAAGAACTGCACCGGGAACTCTCCCACGTCGTGCTTCATCCTCATGATGTTGTTTGGCACGTCCTTGAGTTGACACACCTCTGCAGGCCACCACCTGCAGCCCCACGGTCGCAGCGTTAGACGGGAGTTTAGACTCTTAAGCTGTTGTCTGCGGTTCCCTTACCGGTAACGGCCCCATTTGACCCACAGGATATCCTTGATTCGAGGCCTCTTTCCTGCCTTGCAGTCATTACAGAACCAGCTGCCTTGAGGCATCTCGATGTTTAGACACTCCTGGTGGAAAGCAGCAGGACACGACTCACAGCACAGAAGACTTCCACCTGGAACACAGAGAATCATCAGATTCTGGAGACGCACCCAGGCGAGGCATACCTCCACCAAGGAGCTTCGACAAACACCATTTTGTAAAAAACACATCATACAGTCACAAGAAGAAGCCTTGTGTAGCCTGAGCTAGGATACAAACCTATGGCCCATGATTTTTAAAATAATTATTTTGTTGTATACTTTACTTCTGAAAACACCTCCATGGCAGCCAATTATTGAAGTACTCTTTCACAAAAATATGTACCTGAGGAACATATATTTAGATCGATTTATTTAAACATTATTCCGTGAATAATAACTAAAATGTTGCTTCAATCCCTGAAATATCTATACAAAAAAAGGTTGCATTGCTATAAGTTGTTTCAATAAAAAGTAAAAACACCTAAAAAAAAACAACAGTTTTCTTTGATTTAGGAAATAATCTTTTTTTAAGTACATTAAGTACACAACATTTGTGTCTGAATAAATTGAATATAATACATATAATAATATTTTTATTTTATTTAAGTCTTTTTTATTTATTTTTTAATTGAAGCAACTGTTTACATTAAATATTAAAGTAACAAAATCTACTTCCATTGTAGAACAGTACTGTAAAAATCATAGTTCAGTGGACTTTTCAGGATTATTAGACAACAATACGTCAATCAAACTCAACAGATGTCCCGCCCTCTACCATGAAATACAACGAAAGATCTTGATCACAACATTCTGAAAACACCTCTAAGCACTAGGCTGCTATTTCAGCACTTACAACTAAATACTAATAACATATAAGATAGAAATCTCGAGTGTTGTTTTCTGTGATTTAAAAGTGTCCCGTGTCATCTGAACAGTTGAAAAAAATACTTCTTTGGTAATTATTTTAAAATAAAATCATAATAACATTGAAATATAAACCGTAATGTAAACATGGGTTGTTAAAGTCGATAAAAAACCCTAGTTTTACCTTCATCTGATTAAAGTCATGCATCGAACAAACATAAGTCACAGTCCTGGTGTCACGTTAAATGTCGTCCTACCTTCAGAGCAGACGAAACACCAGCTGACGTTGATGTGTTCGTGGTTCTTGCAGCCCTTACGGGCGGTGAAGTGGTTCGAGCAGAGGAAGCTGTTGTTGGCGAGCACCAGGCTTCCTGCCGCCATGCAGTTGTCGTTGGCGTGATAGGCGACAGGACAGCGAACGCACCGAGCCAAGCGACCTGCGAGTCACAATAAAAGAGACAACACTTTAGTTTGAAGGACGCACAGGAAAAAAAACTATAATTTGTGGAGACGATACTTGGAGATATAGGTTATAGATGAGAGGTTTTAATGGCGGCTATTTAAAAGAAAACTCTCTGAACTTGAGTAGGAAGTCAAATACTTGAATCGCTTGAGCGACCTTGAAAGGATTTGACAAGAATGAAAGCAGACAACATGACAAAGCCATTAATCACAGCCCAGCCTTGATACATTTACACCCTTGAGAACCTGGAAACTTTCATTCAGAACAGCCATCATGTGCCTAAAATAGATTTAATTCAATATGTTGACAGTGGATATGTGCATTATTAGAAACGCATTCAAGATCAGAACCAAACCAATATTCTTTTGTTCACACATCGCTACATTAGCATGTTAGCTTCACGTGAAAGGCTAAATGGTTCACTGCTCAAAATGATGGCTAACATCTTTAGTCAGCTTAACAGATATATATTTTTTTTAATTCACTGTAACTTAACCTTTGTTTTTAATACAAGAACAGCTGTCATATAACCACTGTTAATGGAAATAAAAGCATAAAAACAACGGAGTGGTACGCAGCACAGCAGTAAGCTAGCATGGCTAATGGGTAACAAGCATTACGAGTCTTTATAAAAAGGGGTCTGGGAGGCTAACAAAAGAAAGAAAGATTTCTTTGGGGGTTTAAGTGTTGTGTCGCGGATAACATATTTGCAAAAGGCAGAAATTTTATCGATTTTATCGACAATTATTTTCAGTTAAAATGGTAGTTACAGCAGTTCGTTCAGCTACTTATTTGCCCTTTAAAGATAAACACAATTTTTGGTTTGGTGAGTTTGTGGTTTGTTAAGCCACAATCCCATTTCCTCAGCTCGGTATTGGGGAAACCCCTAATGATTTTTTAAAAAGGTTTTATCCAGCTATTTTAGAAAATAACAGAAAAGTAAATTATAAATAGCAGAAAAACAGAAAATAATTGTTTTTTTTTCAATTATTGAATTCAATATTTTGTGCATTTCAAGGTTGTTTAAAAAAATGTCTTAGCTTAAAGTCGCTATCATTCAGCCACAATGGTGGCACTAATATACCAAATGTATATTGAATTTAAACTACTTTACTACATATTTCCATAAGTCATTTTAAACAAAAAATTTTTTGGAAACGAATGTGCAATTTTCCTAAAAGTAAACAAGGACATTTCTCTACTGCACAACTATCACTGAATTGTAAGGTCAACTTATATAAAACTCCAACTTTCCTGAATGACTCATGTTTGAAATGTTGAAGTCTTCCTCTTCAAGAAGCAGTAAATCCATCAAATCTGGGCGAACAAGAAGTTACGAGAGCGGAGTCCATTATGATGCAATAATGGCTTCACTCCTCCTCCAGCCAGCTGTAATCATGCCCTGCTTTGTTTATAAATAGAGCACCTTGGAGGTGGAGATTTACGGGATTGATGACAAACCTCCATGCTTGACCAATCACAGCAGAGTGGGTGTGGTTATGGTAAACAAGATTTAATCTCCAGAAAAACGAAACGTTTTCAGTGGCCGGGGCTTAAAGTAATTTTTCTAATGAAAAGAGAAGTTTGTACAAAAGGACAATATAGTCCAACGTCAACTTAAGACACACTTAAATCAACACATTAGTTGACCTTGAAATTGTTGCAGACCTACTGGTTATTGTGTTTAATTGCACTTTTCATCTAGTGACAAGAAAATGCATAAATAAAAAATAATTAAATGATTAAACCAGTACGATCAATATTGTGATATTTTAACCTTCAATAATGATCAATGACATCATGATAACAACATTCTTAGGGTGCAGCTTCTTACCTTTCGAGCAGCAGATGTTGAGAGGGTTGGTGATGTGGCAGGACAGGCAGACGTGCAGCGAGCAGCGGAACCCTTTGTTGTGCGTTTGCGTCGCAGAGTAGGCCAGAATACAGTCGGCGTGGTAGAACTTCCCACACAACGGAATCATGCAACGCTTCACGCCACCATCAGCCTCCTTACACACGAAGCAAGTGTGGACGCCTGGAAAAACACACAAGGAAGGTGAAGGTTCTGGACCCGATACCATGAGACCGACAAGGGTTGGTGTGAGTGGACGCACCGCTCTTGCACTCCTGGCAGATGAATTTCCCCTTCGGTGCTTCAGATAAGCCGATGCAGTTTTGATGAAAGGCCCCGAAGCACGGACCCTCACACACCAGCAGATCCCCGGTTCTCTCGCACACCTGCGAGCATCATCGTCAACCACCGACACTCCCAGGATAAAACGTTATGATTCCGTTCAAACCTGGCAGACGTTCTCCTTGATGGTCGCGGCGCCGATCTTCCCCTTCACGTCCACCAACATGGTGTCGCAGATCTGAACCGGCTGCACCTGAAAGATGGTAAACATTAGGTCCACTGACACCGGATTGATTTCATGGACGCAAGATTCACACCTCGGGTTTAGTCGTGACTTTGTCAGCCTGGTCTTTCTGCTTCTCCTCTTCGTCGAAGACCTCCTTTTTGGGATTCTTGCATTGGCGAGGGCTGAAGGATTTCTTTCGGACCTGGACTCTGACGTTCTTCAGCTCCTTTTGCAGAGCGGCAAGAGATTGGGAAGACGATGGATTTGGCTTTTCCTTCTTGACCGACTCGACCTGCGAAATGACATGTTGCGATTAGCCAACTAGCATTTAGCTTTGACGGTCTCCCGAACATCAGCGGCCATTCAAAGGAATACAGTGGTCCCTCACCGTATCGCGGGCTACCTTTCATGCTCTCGCCATTTCACAGATATGTATTTTCAGTTTCAGTTTATTTAGAAGGACAATGTGCAGTTACATTAAAAAGATGGCTGCACCAGATTTAGCACAATGCTAATTTCCATCTGTACATAATATATCAACATACAAATAAATAAATATTGGTAATAACATAAATAATACAAATGAAAATGTTGCCACTCGGTACTACATGTTTGAATTAAATTACATGTTAAAAAATACTGCAGCAATCTGGAATGGCAGAGCTCCATGTCTTTATTAAAACAGATAAAACAGTTACCACAACCACCTTATTTATGGTGTTGAAAATCAGTGAACTCCCATGATACCTTCCACACACTACTACTTATAGTAGCGGCTGCACTTCGATTCTACGCCTGTCGCTTATGACTGGTTGGCTGGGCGGCAAAGCATCATGAGAGCTGCTCAGGTCAGAGTTACCGAAAGGGTTGTTAAGAGGGATGGCACCTCAGGTTCAATATTAAGTGAGAAAGTAGATGTTGATAAATAGATGACAAATAAAAATGTTCTTTACTTCAGGGATTTCGTTTCATACGGGGGGAGTTTTGGGATTCAACCCCCCAGAATTAGCGAAAAGACCATTTCAATCCAAAGTATTTAAGGTTACCTGATGATTCTTGTAAGGCTCCTTCTGTTTAGACGAGCCTCTGCTGTGACCGTTTGGCTGTAAAGTACAAACACATTGGTTCAAACACATCAAGACTCAAAGGTTGGTTCAAATGTACCTTTTCAGTAGAAGGAACCTCCTCTATGCTGCAGGGGAGAACTCTGTGGGACGACTTCCGTGGCTTCTTTCTTTCCAAAACTATAGCACATTCGCCAAAAAAGTTTTACATTTTGTCACCATCGCAAAGATCTGTGCTGTGTTTAGTCAGAGGTTTACCAGATTCAGAAGGTAGATACGTTTCTCCTGCAGGGCTGAGAGGGGATTGTGATCTTGTAGGAAAGTCTGACGGATCACCGGTGGGATTCTTCTCTTCAGGAGATTCCGTCTCGGCGTCGTCCACGAACGATGCCGTGGAGGCGACGCTGAGGTCGAGGAGAGACGCCGATGTGTGCATGTCTTCGGTTTCACATTCTACGGACGCATCGGTGTCCTGAAACCAAACAAGAGCCCGTCAACATTCTGCCCAACTTTCTGCCAGAACACAGCAGACGGTGGAGATGACAAACCTCCAAAACTGAAATACTTCTTTAACCAATAAATGATCCATCAGCTGCACTTTAAGTCATAATCAAGCAGACCTTTTGCTTTTTATTTAAAGAAGGAAAGATGAACAAGAAAACTAGCATCTCAATACTAGGCCTGCTAGTTGGTATGTTGCATTATTCCACATGTCGCTAGAGTCATCAATCATTCTCATTTAAAAATGCATCGCCGTGGTAACAACACAACAACAAAATACTATGGCTGGTAAACTGATACAGCCGTCCCTCGTTTTTTCCGGGTGTTACATTCAGAAAACCCCATTAAATTACATGACAGACCA
This sequence comes from Callionymus lyra, assembly GCF_982586985.1. Classification (NCBI taxonomy): domain Eukaryota; kingdom Metazoa; phylum Chordata; class Actinopteri; order Syngnathiformes; family Callionymidae; genus Callionymus; species Callionymus lyra. The sequence goes on from NC_141826.1 coordinate 17,277,084, forward strand.
TTTAATTTTGAACTGAAATTAACAATGTGTATTTGACCTAGCAATGAAGAGCCATCCCTCTCAACTACCTTCGAAAGAGCCTACGTAATGCTTTGTCGCCCAGCCAACCAATAAAAACTGTATAGAAAAGTGTGTAGAAAGGCATCATGGGAGATTTGTTGGCACCATAAGTAAGGTTGGGTCTGGGAATTAGTGTCTTACACATAGTTCTGCGGCTGCCTTTGTATCAACAGTAAGAAAAATGAGAAGGAGCTCCTGAGTGCAACTTGTATTAAAATATGCACCACTTGCAAAAAAAAAAGTGTAAAAGTGTAAAAGTGAGAGCGCTCAAGGTGAACCAGGACGTGGCGAAGGACTTACTTTACGCAACACGTTAACATCACCAGCCACTCGTCATAGCCGTGTTGAAATGTATTTTTTTTAAACCACTTTGAAGTTTCTAAAAGCAGCCTACAGCTCAGGAAACTGACACCTGTAACCACCGGCTGAAACAAAGAGATGAGAAAACAACACGTACCATATTGTCCATCATGTCAAGTGCTGGATTCGTCTTGGCGACAATGATTTGCTCAAACTTGTTGGACTCCAGAGGTCTTTTTATCGTCTTGCGGGGCTGCTTGGCGTGTGGACTTGCTGTAGGGACAACGTTTATGTTGATAAGTGAATTATTTTACGATCAAGTTGCGCACAAACATTAATATCTCACCGATGGTTGTTGAAAGGGTCTGCTCGGGTTTGCCGACTTCAACGCTTGGTTCTGGTGAACGTGAGCCGTTCATCTCAAGTTCTCTGATGACAGAATTCTTCTTCAGCATCTGCCAACGCTTCTTCGGCGCCATGAGCGTGTCCGGATGTCTTCGGGGAAAGCTGCTGGGATTGCTAGTGGACGACGGTTGACCAGATCTAGGATCGCCGCGGTAACCCGCGACGGCGCCTTTGTCGTCCGCGTGATCGGTTGGGTCGCAGGCCCGGCTCGACACTTCCAGTCTGGCCGGGGCACTCCGTTTTCGGCGCTGTTTGTCCAGGTGACCGGAAGCGTCGTCGACGTGGTAGGTGTCCGCCTTCATGAGGGGCTTGGTTTTCCTTTTCCCGGGCGTGAGTTCGGTGCGATCCGACCAAACCGACGGCTCCGGTTTGATCCCGCGAGCAGCACCGGAACACCTTAGTGCATCTGTGGAGGTAGGAATAATGAGAGGCTCCTCCTTGATCAGCCCCGGTGGCGTCGGGACAATCAAAGGCTTCCCTTCTTTCTCTCGGGTGTCATGCATGTCTTTCAGGAGCATGAGGATGGTGCTGTATTTGTAGCCGGATTTCGGGCGAAACACGGGTGAGTTCGAACTGTTGGCATCGTCTCTCGCTAAGGATTGAAACGTCACTTCCTTTAGATCCTTAAGTGACGCGATAAAAGAGGGGGAAGAGGTCGGGGAAGACGATGGAGAGATGGCGTTATCGATGTTCTCCGACTTGATGTTTTTGGGCCGCTCCACCGGCGTCTCAGCTTTAGATCTCATCAGCGAGCCGTTGCGGATCTGATTCTTATCTGGCTTCCTCGACCGTCTCTTCGGGGAGGACGACATCCCAACGGATGGTTTCCAGTCGGAAGAGATTCCGGTCCTGATGGGAGAAGGCGTTTTATACTGACGACCGTTGACGTGGCCGTGAACCGAGAACTGGCTCCTGGCCGGACCTCGGTCCAGAACCACCTCCTCATCCACGTCCCTTGTTCTGGAGATCGGAGGACTCCTGTCGGGAAGACTGCAGGAGGACTTTACGCCGAAGGCGTCAGAAAGTCTTTGATAGCTGCCGGAACTTGGCTCATAACTCGTGTAACAGTGCAGTGAAGGGTTAAACAAATCCGTACGATTCTCTCTAAAAGAATGATCAACCGCCGGCAATTCAAGTTCTTTTGCGACCGGTTTGTGAAAGTCTCTGGTTTGTAGTTTCTGTTTGGGTCGGTGGAGCATCGGGACAGTGTCGAGGTCGGCGTAGGGAGAGTCGACGAGAGGCTCTTTCAGTGCGCTGATGGATGTGTGAGAGTGGTCCATGAAGACGGAGGCGTCGTTGGACCCGCCGACGATGTGGCCGAATATGTCCGACAAGCACTTCTTCTTCTTCCGACAAGGCGTGCTCTTGGCGGAGCGAGGCGTCTCCGCGCCGTTGGGGGTGGAGCCGTGAGAGCGGGGGACGCTCTGAGGTGTGGTCTGGCCTGAATCCGTGGAGAGAGGGAGCTGCTCTTCCGACTTTTCCTTCGGTCGTTTTAGTCCGTCTTCTTTAGTGGGCGGCGTCGGCACCATCGCAATGTTCCGCTGTTGGCTCGGAAGCAAGTACTCCGCTTCTGCCACGCTGACTTTCCAAGCAGTGAGTAAACTTTTGGGTATCTGCCACATGAAGAAGACGTTACTAGAAATGTATCTGATCGAAGATCTAGTTTCCCCATTAGCCTTATAATACTAGAGTCTTCATCTCAAGGTTGTAACTCACTGAATACTTGTAGTCTTTCTCCTTCTGCTTCCCTCTCCTCCTCAGAACAGGTAAGTCACCGAACTGATGACCACCTTCGAAGGCGAGGACGGCGCTCCCCTGGACCCACGCACACTCCGACATCTCCCCGACTGTTTGCAGGAAATACATCCGGCACGGTCGAGGATGTGGCACTGTGGGAAAAACAAAAATCACAATAAGAGGTTACACATCTGTTCCCCCTTATTCTTTTATATCACATGACACAACCTTTCATCTTGGTGTAGATCCCCAGGCCGGGGTCGCACTGGATCCTGCAGGGCCACCAGGGTCGCCGGTTGAATTTGGCCCAGACCAGGTCCCCCTCGACGTACTTCACTGTCGGAGAAAGCTTCTTCTTTGGACTGTTGGGCTGATCAGAACAAGTGAAGCAACCGATTAAAACATTTTCTCAAATATATATATATATATATTAAAAAAAAGCACTTATCCAAGGCAAACCTCTGCCAAGGAGCTCATTTACATGCCTACATATATAAACACAGCATACAAGAACACGATTGCAAAATCTAAAACATGTCGTAAATCAACTATAACACATTTTGTTATCGTTTTTATGATTATTGTTACATCGGTATAATTCTGAATGGATACGCGGCAGCCCTTAGAGGCCATACAATAACTTAAAAACCAGGTAAACGACAATCAAATCATCACCAAAACCCAGTGAGTAATTGGCTCATTATTTACCAGTTTTATACGATCCTAGAATTCTCCTTTTTTTGGACCAGACCAACTAACTCCAGGGAAATCCTTAGCAAATGTTACCAGTTAGCTTTCTGTTCTGGACTAAATTATAATTCTTTTGTTTCAAGTTCCACAGATTCTTATGTAAAATCTCATGTTTTGAGGTCAATGTTTGTGAAAACATGTCATGAAAATAAAAACTAAAACAGCTCATGAATCATATTTAAGAAAATCATTTGATGCAGTTTTGTTGCCAAATATAATCTTACTAAAGAATAATATCATGTGCTTGGTGAAATCGCTGATGTAATTGTAAGGCCCACTCAAATTAAAACTCATAGATTACCGTATTCTTTGGATCATAACACGCACTTAATATCTTAGAACGTTCACAAAAAATAATCCACAATGCCTTATGTATTAGAGTCATTCTGACCTGACCTTCGAAACTGATTAAATGTGGTTCACAGCACTCAAATCTGTCAAATTTTTTAAGTATGATCGTTGGCTACGAAGCCGCACAGCTTGATGGACTGTCAGAGCATTACAATGTTGAGAGTTATTGTAAATGAGTTGAATATACTTGACATATCTGACTGTTTTGATTCACTTAATGTGCCTTATTATCTGAAAAACACTGTAATCTGTCAAAGTAGATTTCTGTTGTATGTTCAAAAGGGATTTTTCGAGGTTGTTGTCTGATGATATATATATATATTTATCGATGTATAACAAGTCTTGGCTCACACTCCAAACTCACATTAGAATCCGTGCCATGGGGTGAAACAAGTCCAGGTTCTGGAGAAGCCAGCTCACGATCACTGCCCGACTCCTCGCCCACAGTCCACTCATCCCTCATGATGATTTCAGGCAGCGCGCTCGGACTTAGTGTAGGGTTGAGCTCGGAAATCGTCTTTGACATCAGATTGAAGACAGTAGGTTTGTAAGTCACTTTGTCCATCCCTGAGCTGAAGGTCGTCGTATTGTCCGTCACAGTTCGGCCCCTACCCCATTTGGGGGGCCGCTCGAAAGGCGTCAGCTCGTGATCGCTGCCGTGCTCTTCTTCGTGCTTGTCCCGGGTCGCGAACAGCGTGGACTCAAAATGCAGGTAGTCATTGGGGACCGGGGAGCACCTTTCGAAGCTGTCGGGGCTGCCGGGGGAGAAGCCGTTGCGGCTGACGCCCTGCAGGGGGTCGTAAGGCGCCCCGTCCTCGGGAGAAGGAGGTAGATGGACGGCCGGGGCCTCGAACTCATCGTCGCTGACGGGGCTGGCACAGTGCACGTGACTCCGAGTGAGGGGGTCTTTCGCCGGGTCGTCCTTCCTGAAGTTCGGGAATCGCTTCAAAGGGCTGTAGCAATGATTGTACCCCAGAAGCACAGGCTGCTTCAGACCGGACGAGGGCGGCGGCGGTGGCTGTAGCGTCGATATCTTGTCCGCCTTTCGCTTCAAGATGCTACCCTGGTTTCCGTAAGAGGTGCTCATTTGGCCATTGTGGGACCCCAGATCTGGCTGACTGGAGCCAAACACCGTCCTGCCAGGTCTGTATGACTGACTCATGTTTTCATGACTGGATCCTGGCAAACAAGAAAAGGACAAGGTCACAAATACGATTGATTATCAATCAAGAATCAATCATATACGACAGGGTTCCTACAGCGTAAAGCAAGTTACATTATAAGACTTTTAAATACCATTAGAAGTTGAATTTAAGACCAACTCGAGTCCTACACTAAAATACATAATGGAAATTTGCATTGAATTTACATCTTCCCATGTTTACAAAAGCAAACAAATCTTTCCAGAGTAACTAAACGAAGCACGTTGAGGTAGAACCGCTACAACCACTGTTTTGTCATTTTACTCACTGTGTAAAATGTCAGAAGCCATTTTTAAATTAAATTAAAAAGCAACATTAAATCATACTTAACATGCGTTTAAGACAACAGAAAGTTGATTTAAAGAATGACAGAGGTTATATTTGTAAATAAATACATATATATGGAGTTAACAGAATGCATCTCACTCCAAGACATATAGTACTTTTTAAATCCGATGGTCAGATTTCAATTAAGCAAACATCTGTTATGACCCCATCACTTGCGAACAAAAACAATGTAAGAATGGTGTTCTAACACTTGGGGAAACAGCTTGAGTCTGAAAAGATTTTAATGCCAATTAAAGCTTAACTTAAATTGCATGTATTTAATGATATTTAAGACCCTGTAACTGTATAACATTGACATGTTGTTGTCATTTGGTCATTTGGGGAAAAACCAAAACAATGACAGCTCGAGCGGATCTAGTCCGAGTCTCTCACCGACGACAGTGTAAATCAGTGGATAGAATGCATCTCATAATAGCAACTGTTTACTTTTTAAATCACAACTCCATTGTGGTGACAGGGGTTTCACCCCATCACTCGCAAACAAAAACAATCCTAACACTGGATCAGGAAACACGCACAAAAAAAGGAGCGGAAATAGAAGCTAACCCAGTGAGAGGAAGAGCTCAATACATAAACACTAAAAAAAAAGAAAAGAAAAAAGCATGGCCGGTCCAAAACAAGGACAAACACCGGCACTGTCTCCGTGTTGCCTTTATTTCATTCACAAAAACCCAAAAGGAAAAAAAAAACATCTTTATATGACTAGCTTTTTGTCCCAGGAGGAGCTTGTTGTGTATCAGAGGTGCTGACACTGAGCCATAAACACACACACATCCACACACACAAAGCTGCGATTAACTAGCACATCCACAAAAGTTAAGAAGAAAAAAGAAAAAAGATGGAAAACTAACCATTTGGATCTTGGTCACGATAAAAGCGCGAGGCGAGAAGAGTGCGTGCAAAAGTGTGTTTTCTCTCTCCGTGCGTGTGCGGCTGCACGACCCCGGCTGCAGTAGTAGTTGTAGGCCGAGGATCTGGTTCCCATCGCCGCGGCGTCAGGCGGCCTCGTCCCGGTCACTTCACGCACGGAACCCGCGGCGACAGAGAGTCATGGCCGCCGTGAAGCCTCTCTACACACACACACACACATACATACACACACACACACCATTGACTACATGCTTTTCTGTCGAAGTGTCCCTTTGGTTTGTGTTTAAAAAAAACACACACACACACACACGGTTCTGCTGGTGAGCCAATCGGCACAACCGCCCCCCCCCCCCCTATCCGTGCACGCTTGAACCTACCGTGCGCGTGCACGTCCAGGTAAAGTTTCGCTTTAGAATGACCCCTTAAATAGAGAAATCTCAGAGCGTCAATGGAAGGGTGACCCCGGGTGTCTTTCTTGAAGATGCGCGTGTTTGTGTTTTTTTTTCCAACAGGAAGTCAAGTCTCGGCCTCTGAGCACGGATCGTGCGCCATGTTGGTTCTTCTCTCGCACACACACACACACACACACACACACAGAGAAAAAGACAAAACAAGGCCGATGTGCACTCGGGGATTAATATATGTTTTTAAAAACAAAAAGGCACACGTGTCAGTCTTACCTTTTTAAAAAGGGTTCAAACACGCGCACGAATCGGACTCAAAATGTTCCGGTTCGTGTCGCTTTGACGTGAAAACATCTGCTGTTGCGGCACAATAGCTGCTGCAGGCCAGTCGGTCTCTCAGGACCAGACAAAGAGCAGACACACGCACGACGTGTCCGGGTTCATTTACATCTCACCATACGATTAACTTTCAATTCTATTTACATTAATATTTTTTTAAACGTCATAACTACCAACCTTATAGCGCTTATAACGAGAAACTACAAACCGGTGTTTACAAGTTAAACACGTTTGAAAATGAAAATAAATGTGGTTTTAAGTTTTTATGTAAACTACATATTATTATTACACTATAAATGTTTTTGTACCATGGACATAAATAAATAATAACTGTGTTACTACCAGGCGGTGGCTCGCTCAGGGAGTTTGGCCTCCTAGTGGCGGAAGAGAGAACAGCACCCATTCATCATTAAAGGCAGGTTATTAATATGTTATGACTGGATTTGGACGTTTGCAGTGTAGGACTCTGCTCTTTTTATAGCTTATAACACGACTTGAATGAAAGTTCAAGTAATTTTCCAACACAAATGTACTTTTAAAGTTAAAATGTTATTCATCTGAAGTAATAACACTTAAATAATAAATAGTCATAGTAATCAATAATGTCACTATTACTACGTTATTATTACTATTACATTGTTGGAATATTAGTTTATATTAAATTAATATTTCACAAATGTTTATTGTCTTCATTATTCTAACGTTTATACACGAATGAATGAAAGTTTATACATATTTTTGTGAAGTCTTTTCCCAGGAACACATTAAGATTAAAGTACTGGTCAGCATCGTCAGCCATTTATCCTTTATAACATATATAGTTGATGAAAAAAAGGTTGCAGGTTCCCTTCCAGGGAGGCCTCTTGACCTCTTTGTGTTGCGTGGGTTTACTCCGGGCACTCCGGTTTCCTCCCACAGCGCAAAAACATACAGAAGTTGATTGGGAACTTGGAGAAATTGTCCGTAGGTATGAGGGTGTGTGTGAATGGTTGTGCGTCTTCGTGTGTCCTGCGACTGACTGGCGTCCTGTCCAGGGTGTCCCCTGCCTCTCACCTGTAGAAACTGGGATATGCTCCAGCCCCCCCTAAGACCCTCATAAGGGAATAAGTCGAAGAAAATGAATGAATGTTGTTATGACAACTACCTAAATACACTTTTTTCAATTTGTGGGTCACAATGAAGCTTCGTACTTTTTTTGATGGAAATTTAGTTTATATAGTATTATTTTCTATTTAAAGTAAAATAATAACAGCTGTATTAACAGGGTAGATATGTTAGTAGTTGATAGGTATTGGTCAACAATATTATTTGTTAATTCCCAGTAACCTAAAAAAAAAAAAAAAACACATAAATGTTTTATTTTGTGTTAATTTAAAGGGATCTAAAGAGTATGAGTTCAAGTACAAACTCCTAATATTGACAAACAATATCAACCATCAGCTCATTATATCAGAAATTAAACTAGCCATTAGAATCTGGCTGGAGTTGAAAACTAATCAAATCTACAAAAGGTAAAAAAAAAAGGTAAAGCTGGAAGAAAGTCAGGGATCAACAATGAAAGTTCCTTGAAAAATGTTTTTAATTTTGGTTTTTCTGACAGCACAGATATTGTCTGAAAAGCATAATTTCGTTCCTACTCCGGAACAGCACGGCCACGAACAGATGAATTCAACAAGGGCTTTCACTTTACACAACAATCAACAGTAATGAAAGAACAGTTACTGCGTTCACGACAATTAGTTTCAGACTAAAAGTGCTGATCAAGTGGAAACAATACTGACGTTTTTTTTTTTTTAGTGCGATACACTTCTGCAGACAACAAAAACACATCTACATGTTCATGAGCGAAAAAAAACAAAACAGGCTGATCTCATTTTAGAATAAATAAATGTAAGATTATGATACAAAAACAAGTGCTAAAGGTGCAAGTATTGAAAGTAGAAACTGATAAAAAGTTCCTCCACTGATTGAATCAAGTGCATGCTCGTCATCATGCGTCATGTAGAAACAAACGTTTTCTTTTCTCAAATGAAACTTCTGGATTATGGGATGCGTATTAATCACATGAGCTCGGCGGACGACGCGGCGGATCTCTTGCCGGCGTCGTCGACCTTGTCGGCGGACTCGCAGGGGTCTCTCTTGTCCATCAGCAGGAAGGGAAAGGCCGGACCGTCGCAGCCGCCGAAGTCTAGTTTCTTGGGGTCTCCGCAGACGCCGAAGTCTAGTTTTTTGTCACAAGAGAACTCGAACTTCTTCAGCCGGGTGAGACTCTTGATGCTGCCCGGCGGCCTCCCGGGGCTCACCTTGTACCCGGCCGCTTTGGTGGTGCCCAGGGGCCTCCCGGGACTGGTCTTGAAACCGGCGGCTTTCGTGGTCCCGGGCGGGCGTCCGGTGCTCGTGCGATAACCGGCCAGCTTGGTGGTCCCCGACGGTCTCCCTCGCCTGCCGGACTTGGGCAACCCTTTCTTCTTCTTGGAGCCGTCCGTCTCTAAAGGGTCGCCCACCCGGACCATCACCGCCTCGGGCTCGAAACTGTTCTGGTTCTCCTGCATCTGACACGCCATGACCTTGTGCATCCCCTGAGGCAGGGGGGCTAATCCGGCCAGGGACAAGTGCAGGCCTGAGTGGGTCGGCGTGGGGTAGAACTTGCCGGACTGTGTGCTACATACATCAAAATGGCTGGCTGCATGACAGTCCACTGCCAGTCCAGTCATACAGAAGTCACTGCTGCTGCTGGTCACTTGATTCATGGTTGGCTGTGGAGATCAACAATCGATACAAGGGTTACAAGATGATTCTTTTAGAGGGTATGATACTAAATTATTGTCACAGTCGATTAAAAGATTAAAGCTCGATGCATAAAGAGACATGTAGCATCCATTAGCTCGTACCTCATTTGTCTGCAGATGTTGGCGAGGAAAGGGTTAAACTCGGATGAAACACATTTCCTTCAATGTTTCTCGTGATGGCGGCGAACAAAAACTACGCGGCGACGTTCATGACACGACGGGAGAAGCGCAGTCCTGCGACCACTGCGGCGCTTTGTTACATTTAATCCAGATTCACAGAGGTTGGGATGAGAAAGCAGCCATTTTCTCCCGAGGAGGAGAAAAAAAAACACAACAGGATGCGTTCTCCGCGCATGCGCGGAGGGGACTCCACGGAGCAGCCTCTGATGGTTTTTTTTTTTCTTCATTCGTGGTGACGTTCAGAACAAAAGAAGCACAAATACAACCAAACGTGATGCATACGACCACGTAGTACTGCCTTCATAATCAATGGATGAAAAAAAAACAGGAAAAAAATGTTTTAATAGATTTTTATTAACATCCATAGGAACTGAAGCACAGGAACTGGTTTCATGGAAGCGACTGCACTGCATTATACATTAAACTAAAACTTATGTGGCATTGATGAGTTTGGTCAGCTTCTGGATCTTGGTTTTGGTGGACATGTCCACGTACTTGTCCCCAATGCTGACGATCATGCCTCCGAGGATGGAAGAATCCAACTGTTGGTGAGGAAAGAAAGATGTCAATAAATTAAGATTTAACATTTCATTTCCAGTCGCTCTGCAACTTTTGACCTAGTTGCTTATAGTCCTTTTTTTTAAAAAATATTCTTAGATGCTAAAGCATGAGTCCACCTCCCTTCATTTTTCATGCCTTACCTTGGTCTCCAGCTTGATGGATTCCCCCTTCTGGAGGAAGGCATTCAGCGCCACTTTCAGTTCTGAAAGACTGGCTGCATCCAGAGGCTGATGCATAGAAAAATAAATCATTGTTACCGTCAAGTATAGATTGTGCAAAACTTTGGATTAAATGTCATAATATAAACTTGCACCATTTCGATATGATGACGCTGTACAAGGCCTGTAATGTCTCCAATAAATATTTGTTTCCATCTCTGATATCCTTTGTTTGTCCATAACTATCAGTAGAACATCAATTCAATCACATTTCTACTCCCACAGAAGGGAATAAAGTCTAGAATAAAACAGTACAAAAATGATGATTCAAATAAATATATTAGTACATTATTGAATAAGACTTAACAGGTCCAAATACTCAATATTTTTTGAAAAGAAAAAAAAACAACAACTGTTATTTGCCAATTAGGTGTAATTTAATAACAGTAAAAAAAAAGGGTTTATATAAAAAGTGATTTAATAGACCAAATGGTTTCAGTTCATGTTGCGTAAAACCACCCAAAAAAGGTGCCACAAAGTAATGACATTAAACCTTGATGTCAATCTTATAATGATTAGACGTGTTAAACCACTCAGAGCAGACAGAGCAAGATAATGGTTTGACCAATTCCAGCCTCATAACAAAAAAAAAAGGACAAAACTTAAGAGTTTGATTTACTTTTAGAACAAAAACCTTGTGTAGTGCTGCGACACAAAATACTGTAGTTCTCTGGATCTTTGTGATTCACAAGTTGGATTGAACAAAGATATACTTAATATTCTCAGAATCAGAATTCATTCCACATTTTTTTCTTTTGGTAATGACAGTATAGAATAAAAATAAATATAAATTAATTAAGACAAGATGTTCTTGCTGAAATAAAAATGTAATGTTGTGAATCAAATGCAAATATTTTAAAAGAGCAGCAGGTCATTACAAATGACTACACAGCGTACCCTTGTACGCTGGAACACGACCTAAAGACAGACATGGCTCAACAGCTGTGGACTCAACGGCCAGACTCTAAAAACATACCTGAGCAGTAGTGACGGAGCAGATGACCTCTCCCCTGTGGGCGCTCATCATCTTGTGATAAGCTGCGATAACCTCCCCAGTGTAGGTCAGACGCCCATTTTCGGACAGAACATCTGCAGATCACAGAAGACACACTCGTGTTAAGACACAATGACAAGTCACAGAAGGTGACCTTGAGGTTGGACGTCCTAGATGACACTAGGTCTAAAGATAGATTTCTTTTGAAAACTAGAAAAAAAAAACAGGTCTGCCATCCATGTTGAATATAAAATGTGATTTACGTATATTTACTCAAGAACTTTGACTTTCAATCTGGACCAAATGTATTCAGGATTAATGACACGTACTGATGAGGTTCATGGTGATGGGGGACACCTTGGCCTTTGTAAGAGCGGCATTGAAGGTCTTCTGCTTGAGGCTACGCTTCACATGAGGGTTCATGACAATACTGGCCATCTTGGGGTCCTGGATGATGGTCTAGGGGGAACAAAAATATACATATTAATGGGAATTGTTAACCCATTTCGAAGTCATTAGAGTGTATTCAGCCTGAAATAAAAAAAAGACAAACAACTGTACCATTCAGATCACATTAACATACAGAATAAGCCGTTAGTATTTAAGAGTACGAGGTCACGTACTGAAGACATGTCAACTCCAATCGGACTTCTCTCTACCACTAATACCACGTTAACTTTTATAAACAGTTTAGTTAAATACATGTTTAAGTTACCGAGACTTTGCCAAGCTCCTGCTCGATCTGGTCCAGCATCTTGTTCTTGCTGGCAGCTGAGAAGAGAGCAGTAGCATAGCGACCCTGCACACCGTACACCTGGATGGGAGGCTGAAGGGGAACAAAATAAAAAAGTGTCAATCATAATATGACCCACAACAACATGCTAAAGCTACCAGTGCTAATGTCTTACCCTGACCAGGTGGGTTCCAGTCCTGATCACAGACGTGCTGAATTGACGAGCCTGTCAATGCATGTGTGTTAGTAAGTCATAGTTGACAGAATTTAAGTTATTGAACTTGTCAAATGACGGCAGAGACAGCAAGCTAGCCGGCTAACAGGTTAGCAGTCATTCAAGTGCAATGAATTGCATCAATTTCCAGATATTTCCTTAAACACGCAGAAGCTTCACAGAATGATAATAAACATAATGCAGCATTTAAGCGATACAATAATCCCATAAACATGTATATTATAATGAAATCATTGATCGCCTTACCTGCTGTCCTAGCATGTGTGCGGCCATTTTCTCCTACAGCTGTCTGCGATAGAACGCTCTACTGCGCATGTGCACTTCAGTTAAAGCCAGGACGTCTGGGTAATGTAGTCGTTTTGCGTCCACGGAAATGGAAGTTCTTCTTTATACAATCTTAAAGGTGAGAGTGAACGTACAGTGTTGTAAGAGCGACACCAGCTGGGCGAACAAAGGAGACGCACGTTAAAAGAGATAAAAAGTTCTGGAAAAAAGGATTAATACGATTTAATATATAAAAGTATAACTGACCAATGTTTCGGTGTAAAAAAAAACATTGGTAGAAATACATAACCATAAATCAAGTTCCGAATATAAATTGTAGTTGATAATATCATCTGATCTAGAATTTATTATTTTAAAAATAGTGAGCACATATTGAATTGTAATTGGGGGTTTCTGTTTTGAGTTATTTATTAAATAAATAAATCAGACAATAAAATGGCTTCTGTCATAAAAATAAAACCTGAACCGACTTAAGAGTCTCATAATAAATTACATTGTTATAGTTTGTATAGTTTGAGGCGCTCATGTCTCTGTCCAAGACTCCACCAATAACCGATTAGTGAAAAGATATTAACGAAACTGGTCACTTTGACCTTAAACTGAACTTCCCATTTAGATGGTAGAGAAATTTGTAACAGTAACCAATGAAACAACTTTATTTTACTTGTGCATAATTTGACTATATCTATGTGACACTTATTTAATAATAAAATGATTAAATTCTGTCATTTCTGCTGGTGAGTTAACTTCAAATTCCCATAAACAACTTCTCTATTACTGATACTAAGATTAAAAATATCCTCATATGACTCAGATAGATTACAACATACCTTCGAGGAATGATTTGGACGACAAAAAAGGTTATGTTCCTTTTTCTAGTGTCAACTTGCATTATATCTGGCATCATGTGACTCTGGAATGCTGGGACGTTCACTGGGCCATAACTTAGAGTAAACCCCAGAGTCGACACAAGCAAATAAAGACAAAAATACCTTTTTCTTGTTATAATGCCATCATTATTATTTTACTGATGATCCCTACAGAGTGTTTGTCTAGGTGGTGTCTTGACCTTTAAGGAATTTTTCTTTCGGTTTAATTGTTTAAGCGCTTTGTTACCCTGGTCTAGAAAAGTGCTCTACAAATATTACTTACTTACTTACAGAGTCAGAAGCCTATTGTTTGGTCTAACAAATGACAAATGTAAACTGCTGTTTGAGGAGTGGAAAATAATGGAACAGCAAATTAGAGAAAGTCCATAAAAATGAGTAAATCCGTGGGTAAAACGCAAATACCATTGCAACAAAATAAACAAAACATATTCAAAGTGTAATACATGCAATAAAAAAAGAAAAATCTACACAAATAAATGAAAAACATGAAGACATGAAAAAGGAACTTTTGGTCCCACTTAATGCCAAACAAAAAACAAAAATGTGGTTTAACATCATAAAAACACGTAAAGAACACATTACAAGAAAATCAATACACAATGGAAAAAAATAGCACAGTATAATTACAGTACAGTATTATTATTTATTTATGTTTCAATAAAATAAGCCTATATTAGCTCACACTTAATTTATATGATGTATAATTGTATTTAAATACATGTCAGACATTAAACCACATATTAGTTTAGATATACATTCAGAGACATTAAAAAAATGTATATATTATGCAAGTATTTTTTCACTGTTTTTATTTTATTATTATTATTATTTTATGTTATTATTATTATTTTATTTATTTTTGGATCCAGATAATTTCCTAACAAAATACAAGCATCCGTTCCTTGTTCAACTACCAGCATTTCCTGAACATATAATGTTAAATTTGTTCATCTATTCGTCGCTTATTTTTAACACAACGTCTTATAATTTTAAAATTAGATCAATATAATACAACATAATGGACGCCATACAACAAAATAAATATATATGACTTCTAAACGTCCTGCAATAATTTAATACTATAACTCATCTTCCAAAACTTGCTTGAAATTAACTTATAACAAAAAAACACTTTCAGGATAACATGCTTCATCTCTGAGCCCTGAAAAAACAAAACAAAAGAACACGTGACTGGCACCGAAACCCCTTTTTTTCTTCTATTTCTCTTTAGAGATTCATGAGGAATGTTGTGGCCCCTGAGTGCGTGAAACTATTGTCCCTGACGTGGGTTGTGACAGTGCGGCTGCAGCTACACACTCCTCCTCTGGGGGGGATGTGTCCTTTTTTTCTCTCTCTCTCTCTCTCACTCTCTCTCTCGGTGTGTGTGTGTGAGAGTGTGTGTGAGAGTGTGTGTGTGCTCACTGCTCCGCTGACGCCGCTGCATGTAGATTTAGCTGCAGCTGAACTCGTGTTTTCTCCACAGAAGCCCACCGTGCAGTAAGTTATATATTCACGTATATATATGTGTGTGTGTGTGCGTGCGTGTGCGTGTGAGGGGGGAGAGACGCCGCTTGATGTTGTGAGGATGTGGCACGAGATACGAGTTGAATCTGGACGCACAGCTGGAATAAAAAACGTCGCAGATGTGGATCAATAAGAATCGATTATTGGTTCGAGAGGTTCCGTGACACCCCCCCCCCCCCCCTTCTTCACTCCCCCGGTCCAGATCCGACCGGTACCAGCGAGTGGTCCCGTGGATAGGGACAGGAAAAGGGGGGGGGGACGCCGAGACTGGAATGAAGGAATCGGTGTTTGAATGAAATGATGTCATTTTTTTTATTTCATTCTTCTGGTAAAGATCGAGTTCTTGTGGTCGCAGGTTAATGTGTAGCCACGCAGTGCCCGCTCGTGATTGGCTGAGAGGGTTCAAGGGCTCAAAGGTCTATTCGGTTCCAAAGTTCTCGGGTCTTCATTAACTGGTCCCTAATTAATGTGGACTGGGAGTCACGTGTCAGCGGCTCCTTCATCTCTGGGGAAAAAAGCGGCGGAGTTTGCGCGCAGCCATCTTTGGTGCAACTGCCTCTGGAGTTTCATCATCATCTTCCTCCTCCTCATCCTCATCATCATCTTCATCATCACCTTCGCCTCGTTCACCTGTCAGGAGAAGAAACATGTCTGACGAGTCACTTCTGACTCCTCGCCCTCCTCACCCTCCTCCCCCAACACATCAGCCCTGGAACTGTTTTCTCGACCCTGGTGTTGGTTCAGTCGTCGCCATGGCAACACTATACTGATTTAGCAACATGGCGGGTCACATTGGAGCTCGTTCAGTGACACGAGTTTTTAAGAACACTCTCGATTTTGTGGGAAACTGTGTTATTCTCGGTGTTATCTTGATCTTGATTTTAGTGTATATTTTTTGAGTATTTTTAATTGATTGTTTAAGCGTTTTGTGACCCTGGTCTAGAAAAGTACTCTATAAATATAAATTACTTACTTACAGCACACTCGAGTATTTTGCGTTTGCTCAAGAAGAAACATGTCAATATATATATAAACTGGTAAAAATGTAGTGTTTATATACATTAATATATTGGTTTTTTTTAACTAAAGATATGGACAAACTCTAGATTATAGTTCTTTTTTTTTATTTTGAAATTTTTATTTAATTTTTTAAAACCACATTTTCATGTGTTTCATAAACGATGCCCCAGATTTTAAAGTTTCTCTTGAAAAAAAAGGCTATGCTCGACCAACGTTTCGAGGTTGTACGTTTTTTTTTCAAACTGTATCTTCCCGTAACGTTGGTCGAGCATAAATCATGATTTGAATTTTTTTCAAGAGAAACTTTAAAATCTCAGGCATCATTTATGAAACACATAAACATTTAGTTTAAAAAAAAAATTTTAAATTTCAAAATATATATATATATATATATTTGCCTTTTTCAAAGACACGGTTTCTTTTAGTGATGTCGCCCCAACCAATGTTACGAGGTGGTGTGCCATGGCCATGCCACCCCATAATGTTTTTCATGCTATTTCAATAGACACTGTTTATTTGAGTGACATCCCATACAGCAGATGAGCCGAGGTCTCAAGCGGTCAATCTGAAATTATTAACTTGCTCTTTTTGGTTGTTGGATGGAGTCCATGAAGTTCAATCTCAACACCCCGTAACACGCAAATGATGAAACTGTAAAATGGTGTAATTTTGTTACTTAAAATTAAAAATGTTTTACTTAAGTTAAAAGTATATTTTGAGTATTAAAATCTAAATGATTCATGTTTATATGAAACTAACAAAGAGTGACTAGGAAAGGAAAAACTGTAAGCTAGCTAGTTAGCTTAGCTAGCTAGCTTAGCTAAAGCTAAAGCTACTCCACAACACGTTTCTTTAACGTGTTTTAGACCCTTACATACAAAAAAGAGGGAAAGTTTACGCATTTTTTTCAAACATTACTACATTTTTAAGACCTTCCGAAAGGTTGCCAGTTAATTTTGGTTATTTTTTAAGACCTCAAAGAAAACCCTGAAGCTACGTTGTCTTAAAATTCACGGGTTTTGTTATTGGGTTCCAGATAAAAATGGCCTCCGAACTCTCCACCTCCATAAACATCAAGGAGCCCCGCTGGGACCAGAGCACCTTCACGGGTCGAGCCAAACACTTCTTCACGGTCACGGACCCGAGGAACGTCCTCCTCACCAACCAACAGCTGGAGCAGGCGCACAAGATCATCACGGACTACAGGTGGGTTTCAGCGCCGAGCAGGTCAGCTAGAGCTACAGTACATTTGAAAGCTGTCTGGGTTTTTAAATACTTCAAATTCTTATTTGGAGTTTTACTTTATCTTCTACTTTTAGTAAATACAATTAAACATTCCCATTCATTCTGAAAGATGTACCACCTCAGTATTCAAAATATTTATTCGAATAGTAGATTAAGATTTGATTGTGTTTTGTTAAAAATACAGATATTTATTAGAAATTACTGGCCATTATTGAGGAAATGTAATTTTTTTTGCTGATAATTTTGTTGTGAAATGCTACATATAAATAATATATATATTGTATATTTAAAAACACTTCAATTCAGAATATACGTTAAACTAAATTAGATATATTCCATTCCATATACCGTATTCTCAGCACTATACGGTGCACTGGATTACAAGGTATTGTATTTATAAAAATTAAATTAAATGTCTTAAAGTGCACTTTATAGTCCGGAAAATACGGTAGCAGTCTCCTGCTCATGGCCACGCTGGGTAACGCCGACTGATGGCCGCCGATTCCTCTGACCCGGCAGGAAAGGCGTCGTCTCTCCCGGGCTGACGGAGGACGAGCTCTGGAGGGCCAAGTACGTGTTCGACTCGGCGTTCCATCCGGACACCGGGGAGAAGATGATCCTGATCGGTCGGATGTCGGCGCAAGTCCCGATGAACATGACCATCACCGGCTGCATGATGACGTTTTACCGGTGAGACTCTCACACGTTTATTTAGTAGTTGGTAGGTATCACGATACAAATGCGGTATAGTGGGATACTGTAGTATCAAGAATATATTTGTAGTATTGTCGAGTACTTGACTCTGGTGTTTCAGAATTTACAGACCACATGACTCTTGACGAAGTCGTAACTGTTTTCATTTGTTTTGAAACCAAAATATGTTCAAACATCAGCTTTAAAATCTGCTGGAGTAGACTGTATCCTCTCGTCCTCAGTCATTATAGGAACACCGCTGTGTTTATTTGTTCCACAGCTGTTTCAAAAGAAAGA
Organism: Callionymus lyra; assembly: GCF_982586985.1. NCBI lineage: Eukaryota > Metazoa > Chordata > Actinopteri > Syngnathiformes > Callionymidae > Callionymus > Callionymus lyra. Next base: position 17,295,514 of record NC_141826.1, read on the forward strand.
ACCTATGATTGTCCTTTTAAAGTAAAGTGAACTAAAAAAAAAACATGATAGGCTTTATATTCTCAGTGTACCCTGTATATTCTTTTTTAATTTTAAGAAGAATTATCTGCCATCTTATCTTATCTTATGAACCCTTATTTCATTACCAACACCACATGTTAAACCTGTCTGAATCTTTTACCTTGTAAAGTATCGATGATACCACATGACTCTTGACAAAGTCGCAACTGCTTTCATTTGTTTTGAAACCAAAATATGTCCAAACATCAGCTTTAAAAGCTGCTGGAGTCGACTGTATCCTCTCGTCCTCAGTCATTACCAATGACTTGATCTTTTCTCTGGCCCTCAGGTCGACTCCGGCGGTCCTCCTCTGGCAGTGGATCAATCAGTCTTTCAACGCCATCGTCAACTACACCAACAGAAGCGGTGACGCTCCCCTCACAGTGGGGTGAGTCTCTCATTCATCATCCCCCCCCCCCTCTAACCCCCAGATGACCCCTGACCTCATTGTGTGTGCAGTCAGCTGGGCACGGCATACGTGTCGGCCACCACGGGAGCCGTGGTCACCGCTCTGGGCCTGAACTCTCTGTCCAAGGTTTGGCGTCTTCTCTTAAAAATGAGACATTCTGCAGAAGCTCCCCGAGACTCACTTCCTTCCCCTTTTTGTCCAGCACGTCTCACCACTGATCGGACGCTTTGTTCCCTTCGCCGCCGTGGCGGCGGCCAACTGTATCAACATCCCGCTGATGAGGCAACGGTGAGAAGCAAAAGTGACGCGGTCAGCGTTTTTTCTGTAACAGTGGACTCGGTCACGCCTCGCTGGTCATAAAGCACTTGATCAGAATGTCACCGTTAATGACTATTACAGTCTTTTATTACTGCCCCCCCCCCACACCACCACCCCCCGCTCACTTAACAACCCTCTTTTATTCCAGGGAGCTCAAACACGGGATCCCCATCACCGACGAGAACGACAACAGGTTAGGGGAGTCCACCAAAGCTGCACAACAGGCCATCTCTCAGGTCGTGGTCTCCAGGATCCTCATGGCGTCTCCAGGAATGGGTACGAAAAACACCTTTTCTGTCAATCATGTCGTCCTTTGACAACGTTTCTAAATCGTTCCTTCATCCTTATGATGGTCCGCATCCTGCTTCTGACACCATTTGTCACAGACATTTGTGAAAGTCATCCCAAGCTTGAGTCTTGATCTTCAGAAAATATGAGTAAAAATCATTTTAAATAGATCAAAACTTTAGGTTTATATATATATTTATATATATATATAAATATATATATATATATATATATAAATTATAAATTTAGTTTTTCTAAATATATATTATGTACATTTTTTATATGTGTGTATATATATATATATATATATATATATATAAGAAAAGGTTCATTTAACATTCAATTTTTTGTATTGTTCTCCAAAAAACAAGCAGGTCACAATGTGTTAAACATAAAAAAAATCTTTTCTTTCTTCACATTATTTTTCAATTTTGATCTCTAGAAAAAGAAAACATTTTTGGAAATTGAAAGGTTTTTGTTTATATATAAAGAACATTTTCATTCCAATGCATTTTTAACGATCTTTAAATCAATCAATCTGTAAATCCGTAAAAACTTTATTTTTCAATTTCATTGTTCATTTTCTTCAAAATTCTCTTCTTTTTGTGACTAAAATCTGAATATAATGTGTATAAAAGTTTCAAAAAACATTGTCATTAAATATATGTTTTAACACAAACATAAAATGAACAAAACATTTTCGCCAATAAAGATAATTCAAAACAAATGAACTATAATCAAAATAAATATATATCAGATGTAATCGATTATATCCATTAATGGTTCAGCCCTCGGATCAATCAAGTGTCCCCCTCGTAAAGACGTTGATCAACATCCCACTCCTGACACCATTCGTCACAGAAAGTGGAGGAAACATCTCTTAAATGTTTCTTAGAAATACATCATTCATGTCGAACTGATCTCAAACTACTTTGTTACGCCTTCACTCAACTCCAGATCGATGGCCCTTGAAACAGTTGCTGCTCAATGCTAACAATAAGACCAGGACTATGGAAGTACATCACTGCCATAAGGATTTTGAATAGTTTAATTTATTTTTTCAAATATTGAAAGGTCAAAATAATAAAAAATATTCAATATTTGTTATATTTTAATTTCAATTGTTCAATAGGTTTTCATTTGTAGACTTTTAAATTCAATATGAAACAATCTAAGCCTTTTATGATCAATTTAAAATATTCAAAGCATTTTAATTTCAATATAAAAAAGAAAAACACCAGCCAAAACCAAACGAGTACCGAGTTACTTAGTACTTACATGCATAAACGATCAGGTGATCACTAATATCAAAATATCTAACCTGATGCAGCAGTGATGACGTCACTTGATCGTTTATGCAGCAAGTATGATCCAGTAACTCGGTGCTCGTTTGGTTTTGTCTGCTGGCACTGCTGAATATTAAAGGATTTGTATTTATTTTTAATATTGAATTTAAAATGCTTCGAATTAAAAAAAAAGAAAAAAGAAATTAAAATATAACAAATATTGAATAATCGAAATTAAAATATAACAAATAAAGAATAATTGAAATGATTTCAACCTTTTAATATTTGTAGAAAAAAATAATGCAACCATTCAATAATCTGATGGCACTGATGTACTTCCATACATACAAACAATAAACCACTACAGGGGGCGCTAACAAGTGTTGAGTCTTGAAAAGGGCCTGTTTTGTTAGATATGGACAATTAAATAGCGAATGTACGATTTTTTTCAATGTTTAAAATGTGTTTCCATGAGAAAAAAAAGTAATATATTAAAATCCGACGTCAATGTTGACTCTGGTGAACCTGGTCCGACTAGTTCGGATTTAATTTAAGTTCATTAAGAAGATCAAAGTCCTATCAAAGCTAAACATATCTTTCTCTTCTCAGCCATCCCTCCCTTTCTGATGAATTACTTGGAGAAGAAGGCATTTATGAAGGTGGGTCAGAATGACCCGTTCAGTTCTACAAAGCTTTAGTTCGAGGTTTTGAGTCGTGAAACTCATCGTTTGGTCTTCTTTCCGCAGAGGTTTCCATGGATGAGTGCACCCATTCAAGTGGGCCTGGTGGGCTTCTGGTGAGTCGCCGGAATCTGTGGAACTCCAGGAATCACTGCACACAGAAGACACAAAGTATTTCTGATGTATTTCGTAAATAGTTCAAGAGGGATTCTGGGAAGTGAACCGACGTTTAAATGCTCGGAAGAAGTCGACGATTCAGCTTCTGTTGGCAAACTTAGTTCCTTAATCTTGAACCCGAGTGACTCAGATCGAAAGAGAGAACGAATGAATCAAGAACCTTCTGAACCGTCATGTCTGGAGTAACTTCTCAGTCATAGACTCGACTAGAAGAACCACCTGCGACACAACCAGGAAGTACTTCCTGTTTGAATCATCAGGTTACTAGAGTTCACCGCAGAAGACAGTCTGATGGTGGTTGACGCTCGGTTCTCTAGTGAGACGTAGAACTCGGGTAGTTAAATTAAACTTTATAAAAATTATAATTATTAAAATCGTAGATAAGGAATAAACGTAGTAAAGGATGGAATAGGTGAAAATATAGTTTTTATGATTAAGTAAATTAGTCCAAATGTATAAAATGTAGATTTGTTTCTTTATTATTCAATAAAAAAGAAGCTTCAATAAGAAATGTTACTTAAACAAAAAACTTTTATCTATTATTATCGTTTCATTTATTTTATTGAAGCAACTTTCTTTTCATTCAAATTATCTTTTTGGATTTAAATTATCTTTATTTTTCCAGATTTTTTAAATTTTAATAACACATTTTTTGATTTGAACAATAACGAAACAAAACAACACAAATATAAATAAAATAAATTACACATTTAATCAGATTCTTTCACCTCTCCCTGGCACATCCATAAACCTCAATTCAAAATATATTTTTCGATGATAAAAACAAGAAATCCGATGGAGAGGAAAAAATGTAAAAGGTCAATATGGTAAAATAATGTTTTCAATTACATGTAAAAGCTCCATTATATTTCCTATAAGATAAAATAAGGAAAACAAAACAGAATATCCGATAAAGAAAAATAATTCATATGAAATTTAATGACCTAATGTAGTTTTTACATTACACTTTTTTCTTCTTCTTGCAGTCTTGTGTTCGCCACTCCTCTCTGCTGCGCACTCTTCCCTCAGAAGAGGTGAGTGAAAAAAAAAAAAAAGTAAAAAAACATGTGTCCAAACCTTGAGCCCTGTGGTTCTCCTCGTCCCTCGCAGCTCCATATCGGTCGGTCGTCTAGAGCCGGAGCTGCAGGAGAAGATCCGGGCCAGTCACCCGGGATTGGAGAGGGTCTACTTCAACAAAGGTCTATGAGTGCCGAGAACCCCTTAGTCCCAACACTGCCAGACCCCCCTCCCCCCCCCCCGACCCTGGCCTTCCTCATTCAATGTGCCAAAGTCTTCAGTTCCCTCAGAAGTCATTTCATTCGTCCGATCACGTCCGATTTGATCTTGTGATTCTCTAAACCTTGACTTCATGTTCCACGCGAGGTTCCAGCGAACATGGTGCTATTTCTCACGTCAATAACCCGCTCATATTTATTCAGGCATGAACACACCACTCCTGTCGGCGCCCAATCAGCTCCACCCACGAGAAGCTCCTCCCCCTTTACTTACCACCTCAACGGTACAAAATTACACTTTAAAAATGTTTAAAATAATTTAAGTTTTAATTGTTGCCAAAAAAACAACAACTGACGATGCTTTCAAACATAACATCTAGAACAAAATAAAAAAGCTTGTTTTCAGTGGAATAACGACGTAAATGGATAGAGCGCTGACGCAGTGCATACCTCTGCCAAGGACCTCATTTCCCACTATTTCATTCAAACACAGCGTTACAATCAACAGAATAAAACAACTCCCATGATTGATGACATCTACTGGTTAACAGCAGTTTTTTTTAAAATGACAAAATGTTGTGACCTTAGCAGTTTATTTATTTTCGTCCTCCGAGGCCACCGTAGTTTTTAACCAGCAGTTCAAATAGAAGCGAGACGGAAGGCAAAACCAAATACAACTCATAATGATAAAAAGCAAAATGTCGTCATCCGTTATCAACGAGTTTTTCTCAAAAACATGAACTCCTTGGCAGAGGAAACAGTTTGGATTAATATTTATTTTTTTGAAGAAACAAAAAACGACTTGAAATCAGACAAATTAATTTTTGGCCCCGCACTAAAATGTTTGATCTACGATTAAATCACATTTAATTTATTTCAAAACTCTCTCCGTTTGTTAACAAGAGAGTCGATGATTATTTATTGCTGATGCACTCGCCTCGCAATACAAGTCCCATAATGCACTGCAACATCCAGGACTATGTATTAAGGGGCGTGTTCCTGATCCGTCTCGTCGGGTCCCCCTTGTGGGCGAAGCCCTCAGAGAAATAAAGTTGACATTAGACTCGGGTTTAGAGAGTTTCAGGTGATATTTTGAGCAGCAGTATTAAAATGTCACGACGTTCAGACGCTGGAGTGGAAGTCGATCAGTGGCGTCAGAATATTATAAGTTGAATTTAACATTTCAAATGTGGAACTTCTCAGTGAGAATCGTTGGGTTTTGTTTTTTTAGATTGAATATACATATATTTTTAAATCATTTAAGTCAATTATTTCACCAAATTCTGGGGAATACAGATGAAAACAAGCCTTTTCTGTCTTTTTTAACCATGTGTTTTATTAAATTGCATTTTCCCCATTTAAATGAACTAATACTTAAAATGTTTTTTCATGCATTTTTAGCATAAATATAAACAAGTTGGCACTACATTTACATTCAGAAATATTTTATATTGAATTAAAAATGCTCTGAATTTAGATATATATTTTTTGGAATTATTGGAATTAGAAATTATTATTTATTTTTGAAAATATTCGATTTTTTAAAACTATATAAAAACATAAGTACATTTAAAAGCTATTGAATACATGAAATAAAAACAACCTTTCAATAAAAACCAGAACACATTCAATAAGTAACATTTTTAATGTTAAATGATTCTATATATTCTGATGCCACTGACGTACTTCTGTAGTATAGTGACCTTCACGCAGTATTGTGTACAAATGTGGGTAAATGTTTGACATCAAACGTGTAGAAAAGTATTCACAGTATAACGTGTGCTGCTCTGAAAAAAAAAGTCTTCAAGATGGTGACGTAACGGTCGGTTATCTCTTGACCTGATAACGGAGGTTAAACATTAGAACGACTGAACCGAGTCGCGATGATGTCGGGCCAGACTTGGAAAAAAAAAAAAAATCAGGGACCAGATTAAACTGGTTTTGATATTGATTTAGTGTCTGACTCACTCATTCAAATGTTTACGGATAGAAATGCATCCAGTGTTGTTCTGATCATGATGGTCTGTAAAGTGATTCATGTGAAATATGCTGTCAATCGATGTGACCCCCAAACCCCCCTCGCTGAGGTTGATTTTCGTGCTAAAAAGGTCATGAATGTAGCATCTTGCGTTTCTTTTCTCCACAGAACAAAAGCACAATATTCCTGCGGTTAGAAATGATCAGCCTATTTTTTTAATTCCTCTTTCATGACAGTCAATTATTAAATCACAGCCGACATCTGACGAAACCAGAGTTTTTTTCGTTTTTTTTTTTCAAATTTATGTCAATAAAGATAGTGAGAAACAACGGTGTCCGGCTCTTTGTCGCCCCCTACAGGTCGACAGTGGACGCGGCACTTGTGACTACAAAAAAAAGGCATTTCTTTTGACTATTTTCAAGGCACGATGACGCAGCAGAACTTTTTAAAAGTTGCACAAGAACAACACGGTGAACTTTGAACACACAGATACAAATATGATGTTTCTTCTGAGGTTTGAAGCGGCGCCGGCGCTGGTTCCGGCTCCCGACCCCCGAAAACAAGAAACAGCTACATCGACACTTTTGGTTTTTCGAGACGCACGCGAGACGTTGGCCTCGTGATGCGCCGGCTTTGACCTCTAGGGACGTAACAATGTCTTCACTTATGAGCTGAAATGCTTCGTCAGCGACCGATCCCCGACCTTTGGACTTCAAACTTCAGGTCGTGAAGCGGCGCCGTCTTTGGAATGTGTGGCCGGGTTCCATAGAGCACTTGGTGTGGAGGGTTCGACGTGAACGTGTGTATTTGGATTCAGAAACTTCACCACGTCGACCGGATAAATAAGAAGAATATATAAATAATCAGCAACGAGGAGATAAAAACCTAAGAACGATCTTTGGATGATTGTACCGACGGAGTCACTGGTGTAACAGAGCTGGACAGAAGAGGGCGCCTCATGGGCGGCGACCTCCACAAAAGGAAGATGCCGACGGAGAGGAAGTGACCCGGAAAAACGCAGCAATGCATGCTGGTCGCGCTAAAAGCGGTGGGGGGAAAAAAAAGAAGAGCGCTTTTCTCCGACACGACCCCGAGGGCGCCGTCAGCGTAAGGTGGAGTCATTATGGCGAGCGACCCGCGACTTACTTCAGCAGAACTCCTCGTCGCACGCCGCCTCCCCGACCAGCAGCGAGTGTTTGTCGGGCTCCACCAGCACCAGGCTGTTGAGCGAGTGCTTGTCGGAGCGCAGCGAGTTGATGGAGGCGCGGCTGTAGTTGACCAGGCGGTCGAAGAGGCCGAGTTTGGGGGACGGGCGGCGGAGGTCGCCCATGCCGATGTGGACGCTGACCGCGGACAGGCTGCTCTGCCTCCTGCTGGTGCTCAGGCGGGACTCCAGCATCTCCGCGCTGGGTTTAGTGTAACTGGAGGGGAAACAAAAATAAATTCTTAAACTATGTTTTAAACTGATTTTTCTTAACATTACCCACTTCTTTTTTTAAAGCATTGAATTATTAATTAATTTCAATATTAAAAGGTTGAATTTGATTTTATTGAATAAAACAATCCAATTATTCTAGAGTTAAACAGTATGATTTCTAATTCCAATAATTTCAATATAAATTTTCTAAATTCTATATTTTTTAATTCCTTGGCTTTTAAATTCAATATAAAACTGTGCCACTAGACAATACTGTATCTATCTATCTACGCTATAATTTTTTTCAAAAATATCTTTGAAATATTGGAATTAAAATATGAAACTCTTTAAAAAAAATCCATACATTTGGAAAATATTCAACATTTTTAATAAAATTATTTAAAAAATTGAAATCAACCTTTCAATATACACATTATTGAATTTAATAATTCAATAAAGACAAATTAAATCATTTAATATAGAAATTAAATAAAGTATTTAAATTATTATTATTTTTTTAAATAAAAAATAAATAAATTACATTTGGAATGTAAATAATATCTTTTGTCTTTCCTATCACCTCTTTTTGAAGTCTATTATCCATAATCTTTGTTCCTCCATCTTATCTTAAACACTGACGGCTTTATAGATCAAGTTATCAACATGAACGTTCATCTACTTTGAAGCGAAACATCCAACTATCATGACGGTGACATGAGTGTTTACCATTTTAGTAGAAGCGAGGACAAAACCACCGACACGGACGACAAGGCCATGGCGGCGGAACCCATCCACGGCTGCAGGACCAGACCCACGGGCATGAACACACCTGAGCACGACGTCACAATCAGAGCGAGGACGATGAAGTTCAAGGGTTTTTTAAAGAAGGAGCCACTGACCTGCGGCGATGGGAATACCAATCAGGTTGTAGATGAGGGCGAAGACGAAATTAATCCTGATCCTCCTGACGGTCTTTTTGGAGAGGTCGATGCTGCCCACCACGTCCAGCAGGTCGTTCTGTACGCAGGGTTTAGAAAGACAGTTCATGCCAGAGGCTCTCAAAGCAACAACAGAAGGTGAGAAACACATCAGGAAGAAGAAGAAAATGTATGTTTAGGAAAGCAAAGCACGGCTAATATTGAGAAGCTAAGATAGTAGTCCCACGTAATTATTGCGGTTCATCTGGAATATTTTGGTTTTACAAATATCTCTGCATATTTATTAATATTCTAGCACTTAAACACAACCACATACTTATTATATAATGAGGTACCAACTACCTCACCCACTTTCCTGGTGAACTCCCATGATGCCTTTCTACACGCTTCTTTATTTAGTGACGGCTGACCGCTACAATACTGTTTTAATTCTACGACAATGTTGCAATTTCAAAATTGATTTGAACGCTGTGATTGGTTGGCTGGGCGGCAAAGCATCGCGACATCTGTTCCGTTGGTAAGAATGTAACCTCTGCTATAAACGAGGGACCAGACACTCACGTGCTGTCCTTAAATGTAGCCTTTGGCTCAAAAGAAAAGCATTAAAAAAGTACTTTAATTTGAAAATGTGCTTTCCTGAGCTGTGTCTCATTCCCTCTCAATGAACTCATCCCAGTAGCTTTGCTATTTAGCTGATTTTACAGTTATCATACACTATTATTCAGTTATTATTATACTATGCGTTTACTTCACTTGCAGGTGAATCTTCTCCGTGTTAGAAACGACAAATCAAAGGCTCACCCTGATCAACACCACGTCTGCCGCTTCAATGGCGACGTCCGTCCCCGTTCCTATGGCGATGCCCACGTCAGCCATGGCGAGAGCGGGCGAGTCGTTGACGCCGTCGCCCACCATGGCCACCCTCTTGCCCGCCTGCTGCAGCTGCTCCACCTTGGCCACCTTGTGTGACGGCAGCACCTCGGCGAACACCGTCCTGATCCCGACCTGCGGCGGAAAGTGGACGTGAAGTCACGTGACCCGGAGGGCGACGGCGCCGAAGATCCTTCACCTGAGCGGCGATGGCTCGAGCCGTCCTGCTGTTGTCGCCCGTCATCAGAACCACCTCCAGACCCATGTCGGTCAGAGTGTGGACGGCCAGCTCGGCTTCTGGTTTCACCGTGTCAGCGATCGCGATCATGGCACACAACATATCTGTACGGAAGTGAGCAGTTTTTATTTTATACTTCAAATGTTTAAACTTTTTATTGAAATGTTGTCTTTTTTTGCAATAATTGAGGAATAGATTTTTATAAATTCTATATTTTTTAATTGATAGCCTTTTAAATTCTATATGAAAATGTTGGTACAATAATTCAAACATTCCAAAAATATATATTTTAAACTCTATATTTGTATTTGGTTGTATAAAGAAATGATGGTAAAGTTCCAGCATGAGATCAATAATATAATTCCAATAATTACATTTTAATTATATATATAATTCAAAGCCTTTTAAAATTGGAAATACAATAGTTGGAATAATGTAATTATTTTCCTTTATACATTAACTATTCTTATCCAAATTAAATAAGTTAAAATGTTCCACTTAATTCAACATAAATTAAATATAAAAATGTTAGAATAACAATAGTGCCAACATACATTTAACATTCTCATTCCAATAATTGAATTGAATTCTAAATTCAACATTTAATATCAATATGTAGCCTTTTGTATTCAACATAAAAATGTTTTTCTAGTAATTATTTCTTCACATTCTATATATTTTAATAAGAAGCCTTTTAAATTAAATATAAAATATTACAATAATATAGATTTGTTTATTGAATTTAAAAGACCACCAATTAAAAAAACATATTGAATTTAGAATATTTACGTTTGAATCATTGGATTGGGAAAATAAAAATATTTGTAAAAAAAAAAAAACATTTAGAAAAATATTCGAATAGATTTTCAGTCAAAAATGAATACACTTCTTAAAACGGTCAGCAGATGGCGACAAACTCACCGTCCACAGCTACTAGAACAGCAGTGCGCCCCCTGCGCTCATGCTCGGTCATGGCTTCATCTAGTTCAGGCCTGACCTGCAGACAGTTCCGCTTCATCCACTCTCGATTGCCGATATAAACCACATACGTCGAGGTCTGCACTGAACCTTCACACACAGAACACATGTCAGCCTCAGAGAGAAACCAAAGGGAACCACGAGGGACGTACTGAGCGGCTGCGGGTCCATGATGAGTGGGTGAGCGCTGGTGGACAGGCGGGTGTCGCTGATCTGGACCAGGACACTGTCGCGCTGGTTACTGTCCTCGCTGTCGCTGTCCGCTTGTCTCAGCAGCGACTCGGTGTTGCTCACCTGGCACTTGATGCCGCAGCCCGGCACGGCCTGGAAGTCGGTGCACGTGCCGAGGGATTCGGTGCCGAGATCCTGCGAAACACGCGGATTAACAGCGACGATCAATATTGTCTCGCTGATAATACATGACACGGCAGGAGAGAGCAGAGAGCGTGACTGTCTGACGGAGAAAGAATGTCGGGTCGACATTCCCGTCGTCAAACTGTCGAGACACACTTGAGAAGAAACATTCTAAGTCTAAACAGACGAGCTGAAGGATCCTGAGAATGTCTTTGAAAGACAACATGTAACTTATGAAGGAGCTCAGGGTCGTCCTGATCCAGTTCAACAGGACTAAAGAAGTTGAGATTGACGTTGAGACAGAATGTCCCTCGTTAGACATGACTTTATTCACTTCTTTACGTTTGACACGAAGCTTTTAGACACGTTGCATAACTTGACCTTTTAACTGTTGAACTCGTTTTCTAAAAAAAATGATCAATATTCTTCTTCCCCTCAGTGTTTTCAGAACGGAACTAAAACATGATCTCTGACCTCTTGACCTCTGTGAGAAGTTTAGGTCTCAGTGTAGCATTTGGGACTTTCACCATTTCTTTTTCAATAATCATGTTTTCTTATCCCAATATCAATGGTAATTATGAAAGAATTAGAAGAGTGTGTTTAACTAACTTTTAAAAATGTCATGTATTTTACATTAATACAAAAGCAGCCATGTTTTGATTCTATTTCTTGCATTATTTCACTTGGAAACTGTATTAGAATGCATCGAATGAATGAATGAATGAATATACACAATATAATATATATATATATATATATATCCAGACAGCTCTGCAAAAAAACATATTCACCTCACAATTAGCACAAATTCCTTTGATATATTTATGTGTTCTTAGGTCTGACGCGGCAAAAATTCTTGCAAAACTGGATTTCACTTTGACGTTCTTGTCAGACGCTCAGGTTCTCACCGACCAGTTCCCACACATCCTTCAGCTTAAGAAAAGTTCAATTCTCAACTTTTAAAGATCATTTGATATTAAATTAAAGTTGAAAGAATAAGAGAAAAAACCACACCATAGCCATTATTGATACAAGCATGATTTTTAAATAAAATTTGATTAGTTAGTACCTCTATAAATTAATAATAAATTAATTTTGACCAGATATTATGAAAATTGAAACTAAATATTTATATATATTTCTTAAATTAAGACATTGATTTAAGACATTTTAACCCTTATGTTGTCTCTGGGTCAAGGTGACCCGAGGGCCCGAAAACAAATGTGTTTGTGGTATCCCTTGTGTTGCCTATGGGTCAAGCTCAACGACCTCACTGGCTTCCATAAATACATGTGCAGTGGTGGAGGTCGTTCATCTTGACCCCCTCATAGTGCGAGAGTTTCTCACACACTATGAAATAATAACTGCATCCTAATTAAATGACAAAGTAATAAACGTGTATTAGTTTTAATTATTTACGGATTAAAAGTGAGCAAATGTCTGGTCCAACTAACCTGTTTGCAGTACTTGGTGATAGCTGCTCCCAGGGGATGCTCGCTGCTGTTCTCTGCAGTTCCCACGATGGCCAGCAGGCGAGACCGAGGCATCTTGTTCCCCTCCACCACGATCTTGACCTGGATGACTTTGGGCGCGCCGTACGTGATGGTGCCCGTCTTATCGAACACCACCGTCTGCACCTGTGTGTGGAAGACGAGCAGGTGAGACGACAGCTTCATGTTTCACAACCGTTCGAGGCATCGGATCATGGTCGTTGTCGCACCTTATGTGCCATCTCCAGCGGCTCCCCTCCCTTGATCAGGATGCCGTTTTGGGCGCCGACTCCTGTGCCCACCATCACGGCTGTCGGAGTGGCCAGGCCAAGAGAGCAGGGACACGCGATACACAGCACCGTTATGGACGCTTGGAAGGCGAAGCGCACGACCGCCTCGATCCGAGAAATGCTTTTGTCGTAACCCTGTCCGGAGAAGACACGAAAGAAGGACTTAATACAGACTTAGTACGGAAGTAAATTCAATATATTTAGTTAAACATTTCAAATGTTGAAACGTTTAACTTTCTTATGAAAAACTGAAAACTGTTGGGTGTTTTTTAAGCATTAAATTATTATTAAAAAAAAAATCAATTGTTTCTATATTGAAAGGTTGATTTTTTAAATAATTAATTTTGAAATTGGAACATTTTAAAAATGAACTATTATTATTATTATTAATCATTTTATTTTTACACATAGAGTTTGATATTCTATCTCCTTTAGCTCAAATATACATATTATAAAATCAATACATTTTAATGAATAGCCTTTTAATCCAATAGAAAAATGTTGTTATAATAATTCCACCAGACAATACCAAACGATTACCGAGCTACTTAAACTTTCAGCCAATCACACGGTGCGTCTGTGAGTAGCTCAGTATTCAATTGGTAATTATATCATTTTTATATTGAATTTAACAGGCTACAATTTTTTTTAATATTGAAATTAGAAAATTTATTAATAAATAAGTGGACTACGAATATCAAACTCTAGGTGTAAATTAATACATTCATTTTGAAAATATACCTTTTTTTTTAATTCACAAAAAAACAACAACATACAAATAGAAATGATTGAATTAAAAAATAAATTCAATCCAAAAAAATATATAAAACCATGAAAAATTAGTTTAAAATTAAATATTCTGATGGCACTGATTTACTTCCATTAATAAAAAAAAGACTTACAGGGAAGTACTTTTCCACCAGTTGAAAGTTCTGGAATCCTATGATGATCCAGGCCACCAGAGTGAGGAGAGAAATTCCGACTATGAACGGGACGAAGTATCCGCTGATCTTGTCTGCGTACTGCTGGATGGGAGCCTGCAGACGACGGAAGACGACAATGAAACGCTTGAGAAGCAGCAGCGGAGGCGGAGCTGAGATCGCACCTTTGAAGTCTGAGCCTCTTCCACCAGCTTGACGATCTGAGACAGCGTGGTGTCCAGGCCCACGTGAGTGGCGCTGACCAGCAGGGAGCCGTTCTGGTTGATTGAACCTGCGATCACCAGACTGCCCGCCTTCTTGGTCACTGGCATCGCCTCGCCTGCGAGAAAACATCTACATTACAACCGTCCAAGTTGGTTTAAAATGGAACTTAAAAAGAAAAGATGACTAACGTTCATGTAACATCCAGAGATGCTAGTGTTTAAGCTAAGCTAAGACAAGTCAATTTCAGCAATGATATAGAAACTCTCAAAATAATAAAAAAGTAGAAAGAGGAGGATTATTTTGTGCGCTACAAAATACATTTTGTGGTAGTACTTTTTGGTGAAGAAGAAAAACAGTTGCAGTAAAAGACAGCTTGGTTAAAAATTTAATTTTGTCTAACAAATGTGTTTGAGTTCGACGTTGAGACGAGATGAAAGTATAAATTTAATTTAATATTTATCTACAGAACATAAAAGACCAGATGATCTGGTGGACAACTTAAAAAACAGTCTTCATATGACAGCTTTTATAGAAAGTGAAGACTTTATATGTCCATTATTAATCTGGAAAACTTCAAATAGAGGTTTTTTCTCTTCCTATTAAAAGAGTTCCAGTCAACGACACAATATATCGCCGTAAATATACTTTCTATTATTTTCCACAATACTATCTATATTCCACAGTACTTTATCGATCTTTCATCTTTTCATTTTGGCTTGCAAATCATATTTTAAGTTTTACTATAGTTTTTTTTTATGGTTTATAGGGTTCAGGGTTCAAGTCGCTGGAGGACCATGACTGAGGACAAGAGGATAAAGTCGATTCCGGCAGCTTACACTTTTCTTTGTTGTTTAAATTACAATTAACATGCAAATACTCAAAGCAGTGGTTAGTTTTCTGTTGCAATTAAACTTCCGGCCATTAGATGGCAACTAAAGAAACAAATAAATACCGCAAGATTCCGGCGAAGACTGAGGACGAGAGGATACAGTGGACTTCAGCAGCTTATAAAGCTGATGTCCGGGCATAATTTGGTTTCAAAACAAATGAAAGCAGTAACGACTTCGTCAAGAGTCATGTGGTCTGTAAATTCTGCAACACCAGAGTCAAGTACTCGACAATACTACACATATATCCTTATTCCTACAGTACACAATACATGGTTGTATATCATATTGTTGCCTCTGTAACTGTATCGATGCATGAGGCATCATTTTTATAATTTCTGTTCCACTGATTATTACCGTCTGAAAGGCATTATATCTGAAATAACATTAGCCTTTGACTCTCTATACTTTCAGTCAAGATTACTCAAAAAACCTGTAAACTAGTGAGAAAAGTGAAACAGAAACTTTATACGACTTCGGTCCGATGCAGACATTGAAAAGCAAAACAGGTTTGGTAAGCCTGATTTAGAGTACAATGCATCTTCTCAAAATGATATAAAAGTTACAACAAGGCGCCTAAAATCACTTTATTGTGGATTACAAGAACCCAAAATTAAGTAAAGAATGATCACAAACCTGTGATGAGAGACTCGTCGGCCATGGAATGCCCTTCGATCACTTTGCCATCGACAGGAAACTTCCCGCCAGGTACGACTTTTACGACGTCGCCCCTTTGCACCAGTTCCACATCCACCTGCTCCTCACTGCAAAATAAAGCTCAATGTCAATAAACCGTCAACATGACTTTCATCCAAGGACAAGTTTAACAAATAGTTTCAATAATTCTTTAGCAGGAATTTCAGGGTCAAAGGCCTCGGGGTCAAAGGTGACGTGGACATCATTATATATATGACCTATGACTTTGTTTCATTCGCTCAAGGACTTTTTTTCAAATCCTCTTTTTTTCTAGGCATGCGAGTTACTGCAACCAAAAAAAATGACTGGCTTTTTTGCGTTTCAACTTACAAGCCAAAAGAAACCAAACAGGTTGTCTTTGCCCTGAAGCTTTCTTTTCAGAAATGGAATGCTTATAAATACTTGACTATGGACATGATAATGTGTTATTTTACCCTCGAGTAAAGAGAAGCGCCTCATCAGGCAGTACAACTTGAATTTGTTTAGTCAAAGGACAATGAAAAGACAATTCCCTTCGACACCTCTGATCTAGTCTATAAAGTAAATAAATAAAAACTTTTATTTCAAGCGTTGTAAACACAACACAGCAATTTGTTGTGGTGGCATTAAAAAATATAAAGATGAAATAATAGGAATTAAATAAAAAAGTAAAATACAATAAACAAAATAAGAGACAACACCATGAAAAAATTAAAAAAAATTAAACAACTACTAAGACACAACATACAAATATGCAGTCGTTACTACCTTAGAACCGATCGGTCATTCCCCAGAGTGACCACAGTGGCCTCTGTGGCTTGAAGAGACATCAACTTCGATAAAGCTTCAGATGTTTTACTCTGAAAATCAAAAGCAAAAAAAAATTAATAACAAGTTTGTACATTTCAGACCAGCCGTCTTTACCTTGGCGATCTGTTCCAACCAGCGTCCCAGCGAGATGAAGACGAAGAGCATGGGCGGGGTGTCGAAGAAGGTGATGGGGTTGACCTTGGCCTTCTCCACCATGGCGACCAGGAGTACGACGACGGAGTAGGTGAACGCGATGGAGGTGGCGAGAACGATGAGCACGTCCATGTTGGCGGACTTGTGTTTCAGCGCTTTGTAGGCTTGGACGTAGAAGTAGCGACCTCCGATGAACTGAGAAAAGAACATAATCGTGAACGTTTATTTATAGTATTATCAGTGCCTGCGAATAATGAGTGGTACCATTTATTAAAAATAATTTAATAATAATAAATTCATTTTTTAATTTAACATAATACTTTCAAAATGAATTAATATTTTTTGGTAATTTATATATATAATATATATCTATATTCCAATAATTCAAAAATAAATTTTCTAAAATAATAAATACAAATATTATCTTCCTTTTTTAATTATAGCCTTTTAAATATAAAAAAGTTGATTAAAAGATTAAAAAATATTGTGTTTAGAACATTTGTATTTGAATCAAAGAAATTGTATGTGTAAAATAAAAGATTATTTTATTAAACATTAAAATGTTTTTACTTAAATATACTTAAAAACTACATAATTATATTTTAAAAAAACTTTTAATATACAAATTATTGAATACAATGATCAAAATAAAAAAAATAACACCTTTCAACACAATAAATCTTTTATTTAAAAAAATAAAAATAAATGATTAAAAGTAACCTTAAGATTTTTATCATTTGAAATATTGTATTCAACCAATATTCTGATCGATAAACTTCCTCATTTACTCTGCATCAGTTTTAAAGGCCGGGTCGTGTGATCCGAGGCTCACCTGTACTGGGACACAAAAGAGGAAAGACAGCAGGTTCATGATCGACAGGCCTGGGAGCAGCTGTCTCTCCAGGAACATGGTGGAGTGGTAAATGTTGTGGTCCTCGTTGGTCGAGTTGTGCTTGTGCGAAACCATCTGGTGATCCATGATGATCATGTACATCATCATCCCCATCACGGGTACGCAGAAGAACAGGCTCACCAGGAAAGACTTCCTCCACCTTGCAGAGTAGAAGCTTCAATTACAACCCAGAACAATACTGACAAAATACAAAAATATCTCCAAAATACGACGAACACAACTCGACTAATTCTGTTGCTTCCACCTCTCCTCTCAAGCCCCTAGATCTCCAGCTTTTGTGCAATATTTAAGGCAAACACTGGCCCACCAAGTCATTTTAACTTCTCTAAAAAAGTATATTCATGTTCATGTTGATATCTCAGCCTATAAACACGGTCGATTGACGATTGACACAGAAGTTTAAAGGAATATTATAGAAATTTAATTTACTGTCTGATCTCTTTGCTGTGGTCCAGGTGACTTGCATTGCGATCCCTCTTCACCAAAGATGGATCAAACCCTAGATTCTGTAGATACGCAAAAGAAAATATAAACATTTAACATCCGTTTTTGATCAATTAATTACCTCCAATACATGGTTAATTTCTAAAAGTTGAGATACCTCGATCAGCTTGATGACGTCTCTCGGCCCCATGATTTCACTGTCGTACTTCACGTGCGCTTTGTTGGTCGCCAGGGCGACGGATGCGTAGATGATACCCTTTTCTTTCATGAGGTTGGATTCAATTTTGTCGACACAAGAGGCACACGTCATTCCTCGGACCTGAGAGCGGACGAGAAGCGGACGTTAGGCAGGTAACTGTCGAGATATTAACAAGGGGACCAGAGGATTAAAAAAAAAAAATCAAGATTATGTCGTGGTTTTAGAACAATCTTCCATAGACTTCCATATATAGAGCAGATTCATCTAAAATAGTCTGATTAAAAGAGAGGACGAAGGTCGACTAGAGGATAAGTGGCTCTTGCCTCCTAATGGTTGTTAATCAGAGTTTCTTGAGTCGTGCAATCAATGCCCAGAATAACACAAAATATGCTTCTCACCTTAAATGTGTTCTGATAAAACAACAACAATGTCTGACCTTATGTCTGTGCTTCAGACTTCAACTCAGTAACTTGTTCGCAGGTTGGTGTCAGGTTTCGTATAAAAGATGGTTTTCTAGATCCTAGCAACAACCACAGCGATAGGAAGTGGCACCAAAGTAACTAGTTTACAGACACATTTGCAATGAAGCTCCTAAACCAACATCTACAGAAGACATGTCCGAAGTTCTTCCCTGGGGCCATTTGCAGCCGTTAAGTAGATAACAAAGGGTCTCTTTTATAAAGTGACAAATAAAAAAACCACAAAGTGAAGCTGCTCAAGTGAAGTGTTGAAGATAATTTCTTAACACTCAAGAAGTTTTCTGTTGAACTGGATGGACCAGAAAAACCTTTAACGGACAAAGATTTTATTTTGAAAATTTAGACGGTAAATGTCAATGAATACATTTGGCCTCCTGCTCGTTTTTATGACATGAAAAGTGGCAGTTGTCAACAAAAAAAAAAAAAGTTTAGTTGGACACACCTGATGTACAGGTATGACATCTTGTAAAAAATAAAAAATAAAAAAAATGGATGCATGTTTGCCCTTTTTTCAGGTAAGTAAAAAAGATCTTTCAATTACGCAATAACAACACAAGTTGGAAGCCAATAAATATTTGCTAAAACAATAATTATAAAACCTACATTCCCAACAAATCCACAAAATGTTCACGCAGAAAACAATATATGGAAGCAGACAAAGCAAAAAGAAGAAAATATAGTGGGGAGTAGCACAAGGCACAGTACTGGGACCCAAATTGTTCTCGACTTATATTTACAATACAAAGGAGTTCTACAAATAATCGACCAGAACAGAGAAAGGGAAATGGGGTCTGGGATTGGTTAGACAGAAACTGGTCCTAACTGAACAAAGAGAACATAAAATTGTTAGATACAAGCATCAGTAAGGCGAATTTTTGGCTTCTTGCTTGACATTCTACAACAACTTACAGGAATGCACGATGTAGCATATTAAATTAAAACAAATGTAGTTAGAATGAACAAATGCAAGATACAGTAGAATGAATAAGCGCATATAACACTAATATTATATTTTATATTAGGTTTGTGAAAACACAAATACTGGAATAACCATAGTTTGAGAAGAGAGTCAGGTTTACTTACAGTATATAGCACGGACAATGTTGGTTATTTTTAGAGCCATAAATACTACCAGAACTAACTTTTGATGAAGAGGAACATAGAAACAGAGAGAAAATCCATTATCCATAGGATAGAACTACACAACAAAGACGATAAAGTTCATATTAGAACTCATCACCATCTGAAATAAAAAAAACACAACTGGTGTGAAGGTTATTTTTAAGCAAAGACTTCAAAGTTCTTCAAGAGATACCTAATGAGCATAAAAATCACTACTCAAATAGAAACTGTACAGAACATGAAAAACCCAATGGCTGAGCTGGCGATATTGAAATGAACATTGAACCTGACTCACCACAAGTTCCAAGCTTCCATCAGAGCCTTCATAATTCTCCATCACTGAGGCAGTGAAACCGAGGTCCTTCACGCAGTCAGCGATCTTCGCAGGGTCAATAAGTTCCTCGTTGTAACGCACTTCTGCTTTACAGGCCATGAGGGCGACCAGAACCGAAAAGATTCCTGCACAGAGAGAGAAGTTTGCCATTTAGATTTTAGATAATGGTTAAAAAAACGCTTGAGAATATTCGAGACATTATGTTTTGTTCTGACCTGGTTCGTTTTTGAGGTTCCGTTCGATGTTGGCGACACACGACGCACAAGTCATGCCTCCGATCTGAATGAAGCACTTCGACCGTTTGCCCTCGGTGTCTTTTTTTAAGTCGCTGAACTCCTTGTCTTTGACAGGCGTGAGACTTAAGGACTTGGAGATACTGGGCTCGGGTTTAGGCAGCAGAGAGTTGGTCTCTGTAAGGACATGATTTTAGAGTTTAATAAACCTACTTTATTATGATTTAATTCCATCAGCAACTCTTATTTTAAACTTGATTCTTACCAGGCAGGTAGGCGTCGAAGCCCATGTCCTCTATGGCCTCCCTCAGCTCCTCTTCGGAGGTCAGGAGGGGGTCATACTCAAACACCCCCTGATGTTCTGACAAAGACACCCGTGCCGACATCACACCCTTCCTCTGAGAGATCATCCCTTCGATGCTTTGAACACATGAATTACAGGTCATCCCCTCGATGTGGATTTTGACCGCAGATGCCAGAGGCTGACTGAAACAAGGCTGCGAGGGGGTCGGTTTGGCCTGGAGGGCCTCAAAAGGTGCCAGGGCGATCAAAGGCGGCGAGGAAGTAGATCCCCAGAGCTGGGTCTTAAAGTTCCCCGGAGGCAGAGCTTCGATCGCCCGCTGCAGCTGCATCACCGTGACCTTCTCGGGGTCGTGACAGATCGTGGCCTTCTCCTTCTCCAGCGAGACCTCGACGGAGGACACGCCCGGCAGCGTGGAGATGTTGTCCTGGATGTTGACCACGCAGGAGCGACAGTGCATCCCTTTCACCCGGAGCGCGACCGGAGCCGCGTCGATAAATATCTCCGTCTCCTCTGAAGTCTCCGATGACAACGGTGTGGAGTTTTGGGACTCGGCTAGACGCTCCACCTCGCTCGGGGACAGCTGCAGGAGTCGCGGTTTGGACTTGACCGTCGCCTTGAAGCCCGCGGCGGCGATCTGATCGATGATGGTCTGGACAGTGACGAGGTAGGGCAGGTACACGACGGTTGCTTCCTGAGAGTCCAGAACAACTGTGGAGAAATAATTGACATTTGGTATGAAAACCTTGCACTATTTCTTTTTATTATTTTTCAATGCAGGTTAAATCTTTTTACAGCTCCACATATCTGCTTGTTATCACTCTTATCTTGTACTACATCTGCTCAGGTGTGAGATGACATTCATGAATCATTAAGTGTTCTGACTCGTGAGCACGAGTTGCTGGTGATCTTTAGAGTGGTTTAACAGAACTGAGCTAATAGGTTACTGAAACATGACAGTCACCTTTGATCTTCTGGATTCCTTTTAGTTTCCCCATCTTGCCTTCAATGGTGGTGACGCAGGAGTGGCAGGTCATTCCTTCAATGGACATCTTCAGGAGCGAGACTCCACTTCCCGTCTTGTGAGACGGAGACACGGGTCCGTGCGTTTTAGGGGAGTCGTGTGGCGTGCCGGGGTTCAAAGGCGCCGCGATTTCGGTGAGCTGCTGCAGAGATGTCAAAGATGGGACGAACGTGACCACAAGTCCAGCCTGGTTTGGGTTTAGCCTCGCATCCAGAACTCCTGGCTTTTGGGAAAGTCTCTCGACAGCTTCCTGTTGGGCCTCAGCTGTTAGACCTGAGGTAAGAATTGGCTGAGTGTCCGTGGAGACTGGCGTGACTGGACTGGAGCCAGATAGACTCGATTCGAAGCCCATGTCTTCAATGGCCTCCGACAAAGTCTCTGGAGTATGTGCGGCGCTGTCATACATGACCGTTGCATTCTTCTGTTCTAAAGACACCTGGAAAACATCATGAGAAAAGGGAATATTAATATCATTACAAAAATAAGATAATATACCATATTTATTCATCAACAAATAAAAACACAAATCCACCATGTGCAGTAGAAAAGGGAATAAAACCAACGATAAAACCCAGAGAAAGATATAATAAAATAGAACAAAAAACAGAACCAGCTGATAAGGATAGAAAATGACCACAGTTTTTAACGAACTTAAAAACCTCCCGAAAAATTTAACAAGTTATATAACTATATTTTAAGTTTGTCTGTAGCGAATATGAATACGACGACAACCGAGTACCGATTTCAACATTAAAATTGACATGCTTTTCTGCGAAAAACTCCTAAAAGGGATTATTCTGAAAATAATCCCAACCATTAGTCAACAAGAGGGTGAGAAGAAAATTAGTGAAAGTTGAATTTTGGGCGAATTATCACTTTAAGGAGGGTTAAGAACAACACTTTAAAAAATGTTCAAGAATTTGAGATCAATTTTTAGACCAACTCGACAAGCAACCAAATCTTAAAAAAACAAAACAGCACCATATTTGGATTTAGAGATCATTTTACACATTTTATTTGCTTTTTAAAACATAAAATTAAACAAAACATCCTGTACAAAATGCACTGCACCTTGTACACGTTGCTTACTTGTGTTGATAAAACATTTGGAAACTTGATTAAAGACATTTCAGTGCCATTTAAGGTTTTAAGTTTCATTCATTGAATGCCTTAAGACTTCATAAGGATCCGTGGAAACCCTGATAAAGATACTTAAATCAACAGTCTCTACTTTCTGTGTTACACACAAATTCAATATTTCATTTGCTTCTCATGTAAATATTAACACACAGGCTCATCGCTAATTCCATGTATCAAAAAATTGACATTTTGGTTCTTATTAAGAGAGTAATTTAAAACAAGGAGGAGGGGCTTCTACTTTACAAGTTCATGCATCATCAAGTGTTATCTTGCACATGACATCACTCGATTTTTCCATTTTTTAAGAGCAGATATAAAACTGACAAAGAAAGAAAGGACTTTTTTTTTTGCTCACAGCATTTCCTTTAGTGAGATTAAGCAAGAAAAAGACATGTGACCCACAGGAGGGATCACTTGACTGAGCCATAGGTTTCATTCCACCGAGGGGGGTTTTCTAGTTAATGGAATAAATGATCTTATTTACAACATGGAAGGAATAAGAATAAAAAAACAAGGATTTTGCTTTCTGGCAAACATTCAATAGCTTGGAATATTTCACCATGAACGAAACGGACGTGATCTAATCTAGTGTTTAGCTTTGTAAGGAAATATGGTTTCCTGTTGGCAGAGGCTGCTGTCACAGTCCCGTAAAGGGCAGATCTCTTTACAACAATTGTGTTACGCTCTAATTTCTGCCCCGAGGGGTAAACACAGTGAAAAAACAGCAGGCATTAACTGGTGTGGCTTCACAAAACGCCAGATTAGATCACCTGGCCCAGAGGGGGAAGAAGGATGAATCCAATTACTTTTCACAAATTGACAGGGACCTTTATTTAACTTTATTTTGTAACCCAACTAATCTTAGATTATTGGAAGAAAAACAGAATTATATATGTTATCGACAAACAAACAAAACATCAACTTAAAACTGTCTTTTTTGTTGTTGTTGTTGTTGTTGTTGTTGTTGTGATGCATATAAAATAGTTTACCTCAATATGGATGACACCCTGGAGCGAGCCGATCCGCTGCTCGATGGACTGCACACACGAGTTGCATGTCATCCCCTCCACGCTGAGGGAAACCATGCACAGATCCATGTTTGGCGTCATGATGCTGCCTCTGTCAGGATGACAAAGCTAAATATTACTTTTTTTTCATTATGTTGGAGCTCTTGTTGGATTTTGAAATGTTGACACAGCACCACAATACCAATAATACTATGATGAAATGAAGGTGGCAAAACGTAATGAGACTTGTTGTAAAAGGTTATACGATACCATTTAATATAATTTCTTAACTATTATAGACAATCCATGGCTGAATAAAACTAGCTTAATATACTTTAAAAGGAAAGAATAATATGATCTAAATGCAATTACTAGATTGTCAATTCATGGCTGAATAAAAAGTCACTTAATGTACTTTATACAGAAAGATATTCTCGAAATACAACCACGTGTAAGTGAAGCTACAGAACATATTAAGGGTTAATGTTAAAACAACTTTAGTTATGGATTATCGTGTCACGTGGGTCAGAGCCTTGTTACAAACTTGTTTTTGTTTAACCCTCAAATATATAAACAAGTTAACGAAGAGTCTTTAAACCCAACTTTTCTGTCGCA